>NW_026019887.1:0-84528 GCF_900185275.1 Solanum verrucosum
CAACTGAGCCTTAAGGAATTGAAAGAGCAGTTGAAAGACCTTTTAGATAAGGGCTTGATCAGACCCAATATTTTCTCCATGGGGTGCACTGATGAGTCCATAATTGGACTCATCTAGGGCCTCATTATAATAGAATTAGAGTCCTTAAATGCACATTTTGTCTCGATAATTGATGTAAATACTTGAATTTTACACATTTAAACTTACGGACAAAGCATCGACACTATGGAGCAAAAAGGGAACAAGGCAGCTAAAAGAACGGAGAAGAGAAGGCCTCAAGATCACCCAAACCATTGGGCGAGTCGCCGAATGGCCACAATCTAGCCTAATGTTCTATCGAGCTAAGCCTTGGAAGAGATGACCACGTTGACGATAGAAAAGAGCATTCGGCGGATCGCCGAACAGCCATGATACCGCCTAAAGTTACAGAATATTGGATCTAAACTCACGGTAATTTTGGCGAGCAGCAGAACCAGTTGGCGTGTCACCGATCTATTCGGCGAAGAACAATCAGATTGCCAAATATTACTGAAGAAGATCTGAACACACGTTGATGGCAAAAAATAATAGACAGAAGGTGATTCGTAGAAGTGTTCGGCGATCCCAATTTGGATCGCCTCAAGTTACAGTAGCAGAACCAAGAAAGAGGGAACACTGCAGACGAGACAAAGAACGATTTGTGTGTCACCGACATCCGACTAACCTCCCTGAATGGCTGGTATCAGTCACATATTAGACTTATTTAAATTGATTTTTGGAAAAAGAGAGAGGGTATTCAGAAATGAGCAAACAAAAACAAATTAGAGAGAGGATACCACAAAAGGCTCTAGAGAGGGATTTTTTATCGAAATATTCTTAGAGATGTTGTAATCAAGAAGATTTTTAGCTGATTTCTTCATAAAAATTCTCATTTTTCTGTATTCACTTATAGGAAAAAGAATGGATGTTGATTTTTCTACTTTTGATATGAGTGGCTAAAACCCTTTTATTGGGGGTTTTGACTATAAAGCCAATTGTTGAAGTTTTTCTAAGTGGGTATTGTTGAAATGCAAATAGGAAGGTTAATTTGAAGTGGGTCAAAATTGTTACTGTGTTTTGAAGTTGTTTTGCGTGTTTAGTGTAATTGATTTCGCGTTGTGAGCTTGCTCGAGAGAGAAGCACATAACCAAGGTAGCAATCTTAGCATCCTTAGTCGTGGGTTTGCCCGGATTTCAGCTCGAGGGAGTGAAATCCGAAATCTATCCTTTGTATCTTGCTCGAGAGAGTGGATTCATGAGGACAACGGGCTGGGCACATCTTACGATTAGTGATGAAGTTCAAGAGAATTCATCGTAGAAAAGGTAATTGTTCGAGAGAAAGTTATCTTACATATGGCCTAATCTACCAACAATAAAATAACCTACTGTTTGTATCGACATTCACCCTCTAAAGTAAAATTCGACAATTGGCTGGTCAATTCCCCAAGTTCTACTCTAATTGTTTAATTCGTGTTTATTCGTGAAGTTGGATTGAAATCTGCCAAATATAATCATAAGAGAGGTTTGCAGCCCTTTTTCATTCAAAGGTGTGGCGCAAGAGTCAATTCGGCTGCGGTTATTCCGTTTGTCTTTAAAGGGAGAAGCTAATAAGTGGTTAATCGAGTTACCAAACAATTCCATCACATCATGAGAGGAGCTGGTTATAGCATTTAACACAAGATTATTCCATCCATCAAGGATGATGAACCTTAGCTACGAAATTCAAAGTTTCAACTATTTATATTTTCATATTTTTATCATACTAAAGTTCTTTTTATTATTACTCTTTTATTTTCATAATTTATTGTTAACTGTTTGTCTTCTAGATTATATGGTTTTACTTGTTCTAACCATTTTATTCCTAAAGTGATATTTTTATCTCCTTGATATATTTTAAATTTATTACTATTGGTACTCCTCCAATGATTATTTCCTTTTCTGTAGTTTCTTCGGTATATTAATGCTTTTGGTAGTTCAGGGCATGATTGTTCAGTAGTTATTATTTCATCTTCTCACTAATTCTCTTGTAATATAGTTTTCTTCTTGTCCTGTATTTATTAATATTAATATTTTCGTTGTTCCATTATCCCGTTATGTAGTAATGATATGGTTTTATTTCTTCTTCTATTGATTTTTGTGGAGTTTTATCTATTCTTCTTGAGGTACTCATTTTTTATGATATTTGGGGTATTTCATTTTTATTCTTTTTGATGCTTAATCTTTCTTTTACTATTTCTATATCAATCAATTTAACTATAATCATATTATCTATGACTGTAACTATTCTTTCAAAAGGATTTTCTATTTTTATTTATTTATTTTATTTTTTGCTGTTATTTTATGTTTTGTTGTTAAAAATATAAGTTTTTACATCTAGCTGTAAATATTTTACTTCCTGGGGCTAGTTCTATCCCTGACATTTTCCAATATAATACTAGTGATTTATCTATATTCTGTCATTTATTGCTACTGAGTAGTTAGCACTTATTATAAATTTAAATTTTTGGTATATGAGGTTACCTTTTACTGCACTTATTATACTTTTTTCTATGGGTTGTATAATTCTATCATCCGCTAAGTATATTTCTATGGGTGTATCTATTCCTTCTCTAAAACATGCTTTTATTAGTATTTCTGTTCCTCCTAAATGTACATATTTAATTGGATTTTTAGCCTTAATATCTTGTATTTCTTTATTTATTATTCGTTTGTTTATTATTGGTATTTTAGCCTTTCCTTTGGTGTATTTGCAATCTATGATATGTTCTCTTTGACTTACTACATAATATTCTTCTTTTTGTCGTTTAAACCAGTTTCTTATTGTTGGTATTTCGAATATTTTTTCTACGCTTAGGTCTAATTCTTTTCCTTTTATTTGTTCAAATATATATTATCAAATATTATTTTTTGTTCTAAAGATTCTTCATCTTGATATTTTTCTTTAGTTATTATTTGTATATCTGTTTCAGTCATTTATATAGTATTCATTATCTGATTCTATTACTGATTATTTTCCATTTCATTTTTTCGTTTTCTGATAATTCATATATACTATCATTGCTTTCTAATTCATAATCTATATACTCTATTGGTATATTTTTCATTGTCTATTATTATTTCTGATATTTGTTTTTTCTTTGGATTTTTAGGTAATTTACAATCTCTAGCTATATGTCCTAATTTTCCACAATTATAACAAGTACATTCCGTTAGTTTTTTTTTGGTCTATATGGTCTTTTGGTTTTGTAGTTTTTTTAATAGTTTCTTCTTGGTTTTTTATATTATATTTTGATCTGTATTTTTTTATATTTTTTTATTTTTATTTATACCTCCGTACAACCAAATTGGGGTGTGTTTTATTTTTGCAACATGCTAAGTTTTTTACTAATATTTTTTCCATTTTTATTTCTTCTTTATGTTTTTCACATAGTTCTATAAACCATCGTTGTAAGAATTTTATTCTAGCTCCTAAGGTATCTGTTAATCCTGCTTCATTCCAACTTTTTATTACTTTTGAATTAAAAGGTTCTGGTAATTTTGTAAAATATAATTTTCTTATTTCTTTACTTTCTTCTGTGCTATATGTTCCTTTATAATAGTATTCTCTAAATGCACATGTATATTCATCTATAACACATATTACATATTGCTAATTTTGTCATTAGATTCCGATTTATGATTTTTTCTTTATTTTGTTCTTCTACTTCTGTTGTCATACTACTAAATTCATTTCTTATAGCTATTTCGTATTTATATAATATTTCCATAGTTGTAGTAGCTATTCACCATCAAATTTTTTATTACTTCTTAAGTTTTAAACTTTCACTGATAAATTTTGTAGCCATAATTTTACTGTTCCTATAAGTGTTCTTCTATATATCCTGGTGTTCTGTCATTCCTATTTTGTTATCTACTAATTGTTTTGATATATATCTCATCCATAATTGGATTGTTTTATTTATATCTGCTACACAGTCTAAATCTAAAATATTATGTTGTTTAGTTATTGGTTTAGGTGTCCATTTTTTATTCAATCTTTTATCCCATATAGATTTTTCTTTATCATATTGTTCATAGTTTGCATTATAATATTTTAAATTTTTTGGGTTTTTTATTCCTGATGTACTAGGTTTTTCATCTGTGTCTATGTCTCCTGTATTTACTTCTAAATTCTTTTTATTATCCATGTTTGCTAAAACTTTCGTATATGTTTCGCTTGTTTCTGAATGTTGTTCATCTAGATCATCGTCGTTTATTTCATCAATTCTTATTTCAGGTAGATTATCTTGGTTATTTTCTTTTTTTTCTTCTAGTTCTTCTTCTAATTGCAATTTTTCTTTAAATTTATTTATCTCATTTGCTAATTTTGTTTTTTGTTCTTTTTTTTTTGTTTAGTTTCATACATTTCTTTCAATATTGCCAGCTCTTTTTGTAGTTCTATTATTTTAGTATTTTTTATTTCTTCTAATTGTTGTACTTCCTTTTTGCTTGTTGTTTTTATTTTTTCAATTTCCGTTTTTCTATCTATTTCTTCATTTTCTTTTGTTATTCTATTATAGCAGTTAAACTATCTTCTAGTTTTACCGTTTCTTTTTCTAACATTAAACTTAGATTGTCACCTATTTTCTTATATCTTCTTCCTAAATTAGACAATATTATCTTTATTTTTAATCCATCATAGTTTTCATATGTTTTTTCATTTATCGCGTATTCTTCTTTATTCATTTATAAATTGTGTTGTAGTTTATATTCTAAGTTTTCTATTTGTATTTGTAGATATAAAATAGTTTTTCTTTGTGTTACTATAGATTTTTCACAAATTCCTGCAAATATATTACTGTTAAGTCTATTTTGCCTATGTCTCAATTCTTGTCTTTTTGCTATAATTATTTCAGTAAGTTTTTGTCTATATTTGTTATTCTCGTTATTAATTGTATTCTCGTTATTCATTATATCTTTAAATATTGAATATATTATATTCTATTTTAGATATATTATTTATTAATTGATCTAATTTGTCGTTATCAGTTTTTCTGATATTGAGTTATTTATATTCTGGATATAATTTGTTTAATTTTCTTCTTATTTTTCTTAACTTTCTACTAGTATGTTTCTTCTTATATTTCTCTTTATGAATTTAAAGGAAAAACTATTCCCTTGGGATTCGACCCCAACCCTTGGTTAAGTTGTATTAATATTAAACGAACGCTGATACTTAGTCTTGGATGAAGTATCTTTAATAGCGTTTATCATGCACCAGTGTTGTTCGTGAAAAAGAAATATAGTTCTCTCAGAATGTGCATCGAATATAGATAGTTGAACAAAGTCAAACTTATAAGTATCCCATCCCCAGGATTGATGACTTGTTTGACCAACTTCAAGGTGCTAGTCATTTCTCAAAGATAAACCTCAGATCCGGTTATCATCAGCTCAGAGTAAGAGATAGTGACATCCCGAAAACAGCCTTCAGAACTCAGTATGGTCATTATGAATTTGTAGTTATGTCATTTGGACTAACCAATGCTCCTGCATCTTTCATGGATTTGATGAACAGAGTGTTCAAGCAGTATTTGGACTTGTTCGTTATTGCCTTTATTGATGATATCGTCATTTACTCTAGGAATGAGGAAGAACATGCGAATCATTTGAGGGTTGTCCTACAAATTCTCAAAGATCACAAGTTATTCACTAAGTTTAGCAAAATGTGAGTTTTGGTTGCAATTCGTTGCTTTTCTTGGGAATATTGTGCCTAGTGAAGGGATCCGAGTGGATTCTCAGAAAATAGAAACAGTGAAGCGATGGCCCAGACCTAATTCTCCTACAGATATTAAAATTTTCTTGGGTTTGGCAAGTTATTACAGAAGGTTCGTGGAAGGATTTTCATCCATAGCTTCTCCATTAACTAAGTTTACCTAGAAAAAAGGTTAAGTTTCAGTGGTCAGGTGATTGGGAGAAAGCTTTGCAAAACTACAAACTAGGTTGACTACAACTCTTGTTTGACTTTACCAGAGGGTTCAGACGGTTATGTTATATATTGTGATGCATCCAGAGTCGGTCTAGGTTGTGTGTTGATGCAACGAGGTAAGGTTATAGCTTATGCTTCTAGACAGCTTAAGGTGCATGAGAAGAACTATCTAACTCATGACCTCGAGCTTGCACCAGTGGTGTTTGCACTTAAGATTTGGAAACATTGCTTGTTGGGTGTTCACGTAGATGTATTCACATACCATAAGATCTTTCAGTTTGTGTTCACCCAGAAATAGTTGACTCTTTGCTAGAGGAGATGACTTGAGTTCCTCAAGGATTATGATATGAGTGTGCATTACCATCCTGGTAAGGCAAATGTAGTAGTAGATGCTCTTAGTAGACTATCTAAGGGTAGTGTAGCACATGTTGAGGAAGAAAGAAAGGAGCTAGAAAAGGATGTTCACAGGCTTGCTCGCTTAGGAGTTCGTCTTATGTGCATATCAAATGGTGGTGTAATAGTTCAGAATGGGTCAAAATCTTCATTGGTAGTGGCGGTTAAAGAAAAGGGGTCAGAATCTTAATTAGTAGTCAAGGTTAAAGAAAAGCATGACAGTGATCCGATACTACTTCAACTAAAGGGAGAGATGGTGTACTTCACTTTTAGGGTCGATTATGTGTTCCTAAGGTGAATGAGTTGAGACAGTAGATTCTTGCAGAAGCCCATAATTCCAGATATTCTATTCATTCGGGTTCCACTAAGATGTATTGTGATCTGCAGGAAGTCTTTTGGTTGAATGGTATGAAAAGGGATAGGATTTTGTGGCAAAGTGCCCCAATTGTCAACAAGTCAAGGTAGAACATTAGAAACCATGAGGTATGACTCAATAGATCAACATTCCTACTTGGAAGTGGGAAGTGATCAATATGGACTTCATTACAGGTTTACCTCGTACTCGCAGACAACATGACTCCATTGGGTGATAGTTGATAGAGTTACTAAGTCTTCACACTTTTTGGTGGTTAAGACTACAGATTCGTCAGAGGACTACGCCAAGATTTACATTAATGAGATAATCAGGTTGCATAGGGTTTCTTTATCTATCATCTCAGATAGAGGTCCTCAATTTACCTCTCATTTCTGTAAGTCATTTCAGAAGGGTCTTGGTACTTAGGTTAATCTTAGCACAACATTTCATTCATAGACAGATGGTCAGGCAGAGCATACCATTCAGACCTTAGAGGACATGTTGAGAGCTTGTGTGATCAATTTCAAGGGTAGTTGGGATGATCACTTTCCTCTTATAGAGTTCGCCTACAATAATAGTTACCATTCTAGCATTCAGATGTCCCTTTATGAGGTATTGTATAGGTGTACATGTAGATCTTCAATTGGTTGGTTTGAAGTAGGTGAAGCAGCCTTGATAGGGCCAAATTCAGTTCATGATGTCATGGAAAAAGTTCAGCTCATTAGATATAGACTTAAGACAGCCCAGAGTCGCTAGAAATCTTATACAACTATAAGGACAATGGACTTAGAGTTCAAAGCTGATGATTGGGTTTTCCTGAACGTGTCACTCATGAAGGGGATGATGATATTTGGCAAGAAAGGGAACACAGTCCTAGATATGTAGGCCCTTACCAAATCTTGAAAAGGGTTAGTAAAGTGGCTTATGAGTCAGAATTACCAACAAAACTAGCAGCAGTGCATCCGGTTTTTCACATTTCGTTGTTGAAGAAGTGTGTTGGTGATCCAACATCTATTGTACCTTTAGAAAGTGTGGCTGTGAACGATAGTCTCACTTATGAAGAGGTACCAGTTGAAATCCTTGATCATCAGGTTCGAATGCTGAGAAATAAATAAGTTGCTTCAGTTAAGGTTTTGTGGAGGAGTCAGTTTGTAGAGGGAGCTACTTCGGAAGCAGAAGCAGCCATGAAGGCCAAGTATCCTCACCTCTTTCCTTCTGATTTAATTCCAGCTTTAGGTCATAGTTCCTCTCCAATTTTTCAGTCATTCATGTGCCGTTTCAGTCTTAGTATTATGTTCCTTCAGTTATACTTGCATTTTCAACATATTTGCATGTTCTTGGAACTTAGTTCAGTCAGAAATCAGTTTCTACTACTCAGTGGTAGGGATTGCAGTTCCTTCCCTCCATACCCAACTAGTTTAGACTTCATTTAAGGATGGATGTTCCCAAGGGGGAGATATTGTAACACTTTGGATCTCAAAATGAGGAAAAATCCTAATTTTCAGAAAACTGGTGCCAATACCAACGGAACCACCCACGGACCGTAGGTAGGACCACAGACCGTAGGTGGGGTTCCGTCGTTAAGGCCCAAGTCTTAATAGTCTCTGATCCCACCCACGGTCGACCAGTACGGTCCATGGTTAAACCTACCGACCGTAGGTCTGACCGTAGGTGAGAGTTAGAGGGAAATTGTTGATAGATCAACTTCAAATGGTCATCACTCTTATCACACAAGGAATTAGGTGTCCCATTACCCACCTATTAATAGATAATTGAATCCTCTTTCCAACTCCACAGAGTTTGCTAAAATTCCATCACCGAGTAAAATATTATGCTCGTTTTAGTGAAGTCCTATTGGCAGACTTGATCGACGACCCTTACCTACGGTTGGTAGATCAACCCACGGACCGTAGGTCCCTCTATGGGTGGCCTTCGAAAGAACTAAGAGTCATTTTGGTCCTTTCCCCTATGCGTTGGGCACCTAAACTATATTGTTTAACCTCTAAACTACGTCGTTTTACTTAGATTAAGCCTAATAACCTAGTTAGAACATAACCAAAACCTTTCTTCACCTAAGATCATCCAAACTAGACCTAAAAAAAAAGAAACAGGCGACTCAAACCCCTCCAACAATGCAGCAAGTTTTCTTCAGTTCCAGCCTCGAAAGCAAAGGATTTCTCCATGATATTCATCACTAGGTATGTGGGATTTCACTAGTGGGTTCCTTTCATCCATTGGGTCCCTACATTTCAGTCAGATTCTTGATTACCTTATCATGATCAAACCTAGGGTTTCTAGAAATGTAGTGGATTATTATGAATTAGTTAATTACATGTTCCAAATGAGTTTATCATGGCATTTAACATGTTTTAGTATAGTTTCCTTCAAAAATTCAGAACCCTAGCTATGTAGTGCGCTAGTTCATGAAATACACATGCTAGGTTAGATATTTCAGTTATTTCAGATATACATACCTCCATTTTTTTAATGTGTCATTATCATTATGTTATTGCACATTCTCAATTTGCATGTCAGTTTGAGCTATCTAGTGTATTATAGAGCTTCAGTCATAATATGTTAATCATTTAATCTATTGGGAGTAGCGTAATACCGAGTTGGACTAGGAATAGACCCAGAACTACTAGCCACATATGTTGTAAGTCCCCTTTGTTGGCATCATTTTAGTGATCATGCCAGCATGCCTATATTCCTTTAACCGGGTATATTGGGTCCTCTTGATTAGGCGTATGCATCGGACTCCACATTTAGCTCATTAGGTTTTATTATCGGTTATTAGTAACTCCCACAGTTCAGTCAGATTCTATTGCAGTGACCATTTCAGTACAGTTTGTATTTCAGTTTCAACATGTTATGAGCTTGGTCTTTGCATTTTGATAGATCAGTATTCAACATCTATATCATGTCCAGATTATATCATTGCTTATTTACTTTGTTCAGTTATATGTTATTTCAACTTTATTCTATCCTGCAAGCTCAGTACCTTTCAAGTACTGACACATATACTGCGCTACATCTTCTCGTGAGGCAGGTTCAGGTCCCCAACAGTCAGAGCACACTTACATTGGTACCCGATCTTTAGTTCAGTAACATCAGTGGTGAGTCCTCATTCTTCGAGGACTAGTGATATGTTTACCTTTATCGTTTTCGTCTTTAGTTTCAGTTTTGATATATCTAGTTGGGCATGTCCCAACATTTCTAGTTAGTTTAGAGGTTTTTTTCAGACATAGTTAGTTTCAGCTTTAGTCTTAGAGTTATATTTCTCTTTCGTATTAAACTCTCAGTTATCATTATTCATATTAGTATATAGGTATTCCTTATCATTTCCATTTTCATGATTTAGTTCCCGCAATAGTTATTTATCAGTTTATTTCCTTTAGTTTGCTCACGTCATGCCAGTTGTGTTAGCTTGGAATCACTTGTGGTCCTAGGTCCTGTGTCCGTGTCTTGGGGTAGCTCTGGGCGTGAAAGAGCTGGTAAGGGATGGATCCACTGGGGGGGAGGGGGGTCGAGGGTAGGAGTGAAAATGTTTTCCTTCATAGCAAACACACCATCAAACAAGCTTAATTCACTTTAAGCAATGTCAATACTAGTGCATGATTTGATTATTTAACACTATTATTTATTATCCAATATAAAAGTAAACAAATAAAATAAATATATTTAGAATTAACAAAAGAAATGTACATTTAAAATAGATATTTTTGGAGGGTCAACGACTTCACATTTTCAATTATAGAGAAAAATAATTAGTTTCATGGAAGAACATAAAACAAAGAAAAGTTGCAATATATTTGGTAATATCATGAATTTTGAGTTAATAAAAGTTAGAAGCTTAACTCATTTGGTTAATCCATATTTTACTCATATTACCCATATTTTTATGGGTTGAATATGGGTATCAACCCATATTTACCCATATAAAAAGTCACTTACCCAACCAATTAAATATGGGCAGGTTGGACAGGTTACCAAAATATGGGCTTATTTTACCGGCACTACTCTTAGCTAAGATGATTGTTTGTCTCACTTAAGGCATTTACATGAATGATGGTCACTACATAGTTAATTTAAGGAGTTTTTGTACAAAGATAGCCTAACTTTGACGTTTCCTTCTTTGATTACTAAGCAATGCCAATTGGAGGTGTGGAGATAAAGCCAATTCATTATTTTCTCGAACTAGAAAATCCATACCATCTGTTAAAAGTTAAAGGTGAAGCTGGTCCACTGAAAAGCGAAAAGAGGAAGTTTGCATTAAATGTGGAACAAGGAACTTCTTCCCACAATCCAAAGCCTGAAAGATATTTTGGAGCATTTTCTAAAAGTTAGATACCATCCAAGAGGTGGTATATCATTTCCCTAGTGGTCCATCACATGTGGAGCACTTCACCAAAATGGAGATGAAAGGATATATGGACAATCAAAAGAAACAAGTCGAGCCCATCACCATATTGGATGCTTCATTGGATATGCTTGAAAGGGATTATGTCAATTTGGCCAAGACATATGCCACTCTCCAGCAAGATTTCATACAAGAGATAGAAAAGAGCAAGAAGAAGGGAAAATTCATAGTGAAGATGTAGTGTAGCATCAAAGAAATTTTAAATTGAGCCTACCAAAAAAGAAGATTCCCACTGCTAACATGGATGAAAATAAGGAGTACTCCTTACTATCTAACATAGAGGGTGGTGATGATGCCGAAGATGAGACATTTTACCCCACCTAGATGTTCTCCATGCCCCAGAGTTTGCTATTCTAATTCAGACTTCACCTTTTATATTTCAGTCTTTCTTTTATTCTCTTGCATTAAGGACACTACATTTCCTTAAGTATGGGTTGGTGGCATTTGGGTAGATTTATTATGTTTTGAATATTTGCTTCATAATGTGCCATAATTGGACTCTTATGTGATTATTGATATGTTGGATTAGTTAGTCTTGTTTTTAGTTTCTTTTTTAGTTGTTACTTTCATTTGTTAGATTGTTATTTTATTTAATGATGATGTTGAGTGGCGGTGTGATAACACTCAAATTACTTTTCAAAGCTAATGAAAAGAGTAAGCAGTCGTCGTCCATAAAAATACCAAACAAAGAGTCAGGGTCGAATCCCACAAGGAGTGGTGTGAGGGTAAGAATCCAACTAGTTAAACAAGATGCAACGAATTTCAATTTAGTGAATGAGTCAAAAGGGTAGATGATTCCACCAAATTTAATCACATCATTTAAAGTTCGCAAACTACAACAAATCTTTAAGGAACAGAAAATTAACTGATTGAGTTAACTCTAGGGGTGTGGGGATTGTACATTGATATCACTAGCCATAAAATTTCATTGTTCAACAAGGCTAATTAATCATGGATAGGCTGGGTCATCTTCAATAATGTTAATTTTTTTTCAACACCCAACTGCATAATCATTCCCCTAGATATTGGGGTTTTAGCCACCCATCATAAAGTGCAAAGAAATTATATTGCATTAGAGAAGTCGTGGGTAACATGAAATTAATCAATTGCATGCGAACCCACTTTGAATATATTTTCAACTTATCAAATTCAAGAATAAAGCTATTAACCCCAAAAATTAAAGATTTTCTTCACGAAATAAGAGGTGTTTCTCTCTCTAAAATAGTCACAACTTTCTCATAATTTTTGAACTATCCTTTTTTTGTCTCATTTGTGCTTTATAGTTTCCAAAAGATTGTCCCAAAACTCAATGCACGACTCATTCAGTTACGTCAGTTGCGCTTGCCGAGCTCATTTGATATCATAGCACTTGTTCATAAAATCTCCATTCGGTCTAATTTTTGTGATTTTTAAACGAACCCACTACCTTGATTTTACAATTAAATGTAACTAAATTATAAACCCACACATATGGTAACAATTCAAATTCATAATCAAAAGGCATAAAGAAGACCAAGTCAACGTACCCACTAAGTTATATCAACACCCAACCCCATAATCCCCTACAAATTGGGGGTTTAGCTATCCATTACAGAATGCAAAGATATTATACCTTGCTTGAAAGCAGCCACTGGTAACATAAAATTAATCAATTGCATGCAAACACACCTTGAATTCAACTTCAATTTATCAAATTCAAGATTAAAAGTTGAAAACACAAAAAACTAAAAGTTTTCTTCACCAAATATGAGGTGTTTCTCTATCTAAAATATTCAAAACATTCTCATAATTTTTGAACTCTCCTTTTTTCTTTCCTTTGTGATATTTATAATTTCCCAAATTTGTCCCAAACTTAATGCATGACTTATCAGTGACATTAATCGGGCTCACTGAGCTCATTCGGTGGATTGCCAATTATGCTTCAACTCACCTTTTTCTTACTCTAGGCTTTAGGTGTTTGAACATTAGTTGGTGATCTCGTTTGAATCTGCCTTTCCTATTTGGTTAATCATTGATCACCACCTTAGTTCACCTCTAAGCCTCCAATTTTTTACCAAGTACTGTCAACTTCGGCGATGGACTGCATGTTTTCCTTTTGAATTTGTGTGTCACCATTTCACTATGAGTTCACCGACCTGCCTCAATTAATTCAATCAGTTCACTGTCAACTTTGGTGAGCTTGTACCTATTAGGTGAAGTTTACATTTCTTTTTATGATTTTTTCCATTTTTTGAAACATTCATCCTTGTCATGTCCTTTAGCCTTCATAGCTATAAATCATCAAAATATCATTAGAATAGGACATAACAAGGCATTGAGGACACTATTTGTTGAACTAAATAGGCCTCAAATGAGTGTAAAATTACCACTCATCAATACCCTCAACTTAAACTTTTGTTTGTTCTCAACTAAATAAAAAAACGCAAGTAGTTCAACAAGGGTGTCTAAAATAGTTCTCAATGAGAGCTATCATGAAACTTCCATTACAATACTACTCTAAAAAACAAGCTACACTTAATTATGATAAAAAAAATTCAAATGATGACTAGCCAGTATCAAATCAAACTCAAACTCGCTATAGCTTTTCTAATGAAAGATCATGAGTCAACAACTGCATCAAAGTTCACTCACATCATGAACCATTCTATGCTTTGACATAGCAAATCAATAAAAAGTAAGGAACCAGGACAAATCTCACTCTCTTAGAATAGAAATACATGCAAGCTTCTTCCCATAGGTTTGCCCATATTTTCCAATAATTACACAACCTCGTTTATTCCAGATCTCAAGGGTCTTTCAGGCTTGTAATGGGGCAGAGGGTTAAGATCTGGTCAATTTGGTTCAATAACTTCACCTTTTTGAAGCATTGTTGCAATCATATTCACCACTTCTCAAGTTTTTTTTTCATTTCTTTTCATTTGAGAACTCAAACTTAGATTTGTCAATCACTTTATTTGGAATCCCATTTTTATTTCATCAAAATCACATTTTCATTTCAATTTTAAAAATGTTGTTCACCACAATACCCCCTTTTTTTTATAAGGAGGGGTTCCTTCTTTTGTATGAAACTTCAAAATTGACTCTCATATTATTTTCCTTTGCCTTTAACTTTATCTTCTATTCCTCTTTTGTTTCAACACCCCAACTTAGGATTTTGTCTTATGTTAGCTATTTAAACATACCAATGCATCAAAAAGAATTTTGGGTGAGAAGTTAGGGATAATTTGGCTCAAGATGCTTCAATATGGTTGTCAACAAATGGTTTCAGCTCAGATGGTGCCAAAATGGATGCACACTCTCACAACGTAGTCACAAAAGGATATGGAAATTTGGGTTCACTCTTAAAATTTCATCCAAGATCATTTCTTACACTTGTTAAGGCTATACAATTAGACTAACAAGGAACATTCTAGGATTCATTAGGTATGCTTTCAAGTAAAATCTCACAACACATGGCACTTTAAATTAAATCATATGCCACATCCTGAAAAGATCAAAAGCTTATGTACGATGTTTATTGCAATGCTCACATTAAAACACAACTAGTCAATCACAATATTCAAAAAGATCGCTCAAAAGTGCAACCACATCTATTTCTTCTTTCTTGCAACATCAACACTACACACCATGCTCATCATGAGTATTATTCAAGACTTTGATATTGAACACAACCAATCCTCAAATTATTATCAATAAAAACTCATGCATTCAGGTTTTCTAAAATTTATCATGAAGTAATTGAAAATTTTATTAAGATAAACCAAATGAAGATACACCAAACAAACTAGTATAATCATCAAACCGAAGGGGAATATTGGCATACATTTTCCCCCTTCGAAAATAAAAGTGAAGTGTCCTGAATACAAAGAGAAAGACATGAGTTTTATAGTGAGAGACTCATTGACTCATGAAGAATACTCTGAGATAGCAAACAAGGTCAGTGAATCGCTCAAATAGGACAAGTCACCGACCATGTAGGTCAGTAGAAGTTTTGCTTTACTTAGTGAATTAAAGTCCGATCCCCTAAAGAAATTTAGAGCATCACCGATCTTTTCCAAGCATCTCTTAAGTTGATAGTTCACCCCCTAAATTGTGTATCTTGTTTGGCGAACTCAGTCGGGTTCACCTAAAAAGTCGACGGGTAGCCAACTAAATGTTCCACCTTAGTGTACCTTATAGTACGACGACAAAGTTGAGTTGTTCATCAGGAAGGATCATTGGAGCTTCACGTAGTAACTTTAGTGGATCACCAGCTGGGGATCTGTAGTCGCCTCTTCTTCAGTTTATCCTGCATAGGTGACACACATAATATTGAAAACACCTAAAACTTGGATTGCCTCTCAAGAAACGTTTTATTTATTATCATGAAATGATATGGATATTCTCCCAATAATCGTCCAACTACACCACTTGAATGACTCTCACATAAAAAACCCTCTCCAAAGTACACTTTCAACCTTTGGCCGTTAACTTTGAATGTGACCCCCTTATCATCTCTAATTTAAATTTTCCCATTCCCATAAACTTTGGTGATTCGTGTACATATCACATCACTTCGACTTTCGTTTACCTGGAAAGAGTTTTAACCAAGAGTTGAAAATAAGGACAAGATCACCGACTCTAAACACCCGATGTTTAATTTTGGCGTCATGCCACCATTTGACTTTCTATTTCTTTAGTGCAAAGCTCTCAGATGGTTGTAATTCAAATTTATCCAAGGTCAACTGATTTTTAGCTGCCACTACCCAATTCAAATTCATACTCCTCAATGACCATAAGGCTTTGTACTCTAACTCAACTGAAAGATGACAAGCCTTCCAAAATAACAATTTGTATAAAGACTTGCCAATAAGAGAATTGATCATTGTGTGATAGGCCTAAAATGCATCATCATGATGTTTAGATCAATCAATTCGGTAGACATTTACCATTCTGGCTTGGATGCTCTTTATCTCTCGATTGGAAACCTCAACTTGTATAGTAGATTGCAGATGGTACACTGTGGTGACTTTGTGTTTAAACACATACTTAGATAGAAGTGTCTCAAATTGATGATTGAAGAAATTCAAGCCTCCATCACTTATGATGGCCCTTGGGGTTCTAAACCTTGTGAAAAATTATTTCTTAAAAAATGTGGTGATGCTTCTCCCTCATTATTGGATAAAGCTATTGCCTCCAACTACTTGGACACATAATCGACTACAAGTAAGCTGTATTTTTTTCCCAAAGGAGCTAGGAAAAGGGCCCATGAAATCAATTCTCCAAACATCAAATAACTCAATTTCAGGAATTTGTGACATCGGTAATTCATGCCTCCTAAAGATACTCCCTTGCATTTGACATTGAACACAAAATTTGCAAAAGGCATGGAAATCTCTAAACATAGTGTAATAATAGTAGCCATATTGTAACACTTTGGAGGTTATACGGATGCTGACATGAAGTCCACTTGCCGACCAAGCATGGCATGCTTCTAGTATTTCTTGCAACTCCACTTCAGGCAAACAACAACGGATAATATTATCAGCACACTCTATAAAGAATAAAGGTTCATCCCCTATATACTTCTTCACATAAAAAGTTCCTCTCTGAAGGCTTATCAAATAATCTGGCAACAACCCACATACAATGAAGTTTGTATAGTCATCATACCGAAGGACAAAGGTTTCAAAAATAATTATTATTGATTCATCAGGGAAAGCATCATCAATATAACATCCCTCAGCTACTTTAGTATCCGCTTCAATCCTTGAAAGGTGGTTAGCAACTTGGTTTTCATACCCCTTTCCATCTTTTACTTCAAATTAAAAATTTTGAAAAAAGAGAACCCATCAAAAATCAACTTTGTTTTATCTCTTTCTGTCACGCACTTAGGCAACCCCCTGGACGTAAACATGGGACCTAGGATCACGAATGACCCCAAGCTACCCTGAGCTGGCATATCATAAGCAAACTGAACATATCTATGAAAAGATAACTAATGCGGAAGCTAAATCATGAAATAACTAAATGATGGGGAATACCCAATAATGGTCTGAATATATATAAAATTTTAAGAGTTTAGTGATACTGAATAATCACTCAAAATTTAACGTTGAATCTAAACTATGTGTGAAAAAGCCTCTAACTGACTAGAGTTGCTGGAACATGTCCCCAGCTAAACCTAGCAAAACTGAAACTGAAATGAACAACTAAATCTGAAAACATGTCTATTGCCCTTGAAGTATAAGGACTCACCACTGAAAATGGTGAATGTGGATCAGGAACAGATCTACATGTGATCTGAATGCTAAGAATCTAAACCTACATCATGAAAGGATGTAGCATAGAGTATGCATGAGTACATGGAAGGTACTGAGCTGATAGGATAAAAGTTGAACAAAACATATAAGCTAAATAAGCATAACTAAGCAATACCATAATCTAAATATAATGGAAATACTGAAATATACTGAAAAGAACTGAACTGAATGCAATGACCAAGTACATAACATGCTGAAACTAAATACTGAAGTATAACTGAAGACCTCGTCAAACACTGTAGAGTTTGACTATGGGAGCTACTAGTAACCGACATAACCACCACGTGAGCTAACCGTGGTGTCCAATGTATACAACCCATCGAAGGGCCCTATATACCTTGCCAGGGGTATAAAAGCATGACTGGCGTGATCACTAAAACTGATGCCCATAGAGGAGACTTAACTTACAGGGGCACATAGTTTTTGGACTATTAGGGTACGCTGAAACCCTAGTCCACTCGGTGCTAAGCCTACTCCCAACTAAATATATATGTGATACGTTATGACTAAAATACTGAAGTACTAAATAGCTCAAACTACAGACATGCAAATCTGAGAATGTAACAATTATATATTGATAATGTGACATTCGACACTAGAGCATGTATATTTGTTTAACTAACCTAGCATGTGTAATTCATGAACTAAGAGAATCTACACTACTAGGATTCTGAGTTTCATGCAAAGAACTAAGCAATGATTCCATGAAAACATGATAATCTTATTGGGAATACTCTAGAAGCTAAATCCCAACAAATATCTAAGGTTTTAGAAACCCTAGGTCTAAGCAAGATATAGTGAGTCAACAATTTGACTGAATTCTAGGGACCTAGTGGATGAAAGGAATCCACCAGTGAAATCTAACATACCTGGTGACGAATCTCACACAGAAATCTTTCAATTTTAGGGTTGGAACTGATGAAAACTTGTTGTATTCTTGGAAGGGTTTTGAATCGCCTCTTTCTCCTCTTTTGTTCTAAGCTTGGTGAATTCTAGAGAATAAATGTTTAGGGTAAAATTTGACTAGAATAATTGGATAAAACAAACAAAAATGAAGCAGTTTAGGGATAAAATAATTAGGAAAAAACCCTGTTACCCCTAAACTAAAAGTCGTCTGGCCCATCTACGGAGCTGACTGACGGGCCATAAGTCGACTGACGGTTCGTCCTGTCAGTCGTCGTTTGGTTGTCAGAACTAAAATTCAATAGAACTATCGACGAAGCTGACTAAGGGGCCACAAGTCGACTAACGGTCCATTATGTCAGTCGTTGTTTGTCTATCAGAAGTAAAAGTTGATTGGCCCACCGACGGAGCTAATTGACGGTTCGTAGGTGTCCTCTGTCGGTAGCACCTACAACTTATGAAAATCTGAATTTTTTTCTTTCTTGAATCTAGGGTCTTACAATATCTCCCCCTTGGGATCATTCGTTGTCGAATGAAGACTAAACTAGCTTGGTATAGAGGGAAGGAGGTTCAATCCCTACTACTAAATAGTAGAAATTGATATCTGACTAAATTGAGTTCCAAGAACATGCAAATATACAAAAAATACAAGAACAACTGAAGGAACAAGGTACTAAAACTAAATTTACGCACGAGTAAACTGGAATACTGGAGAGGAAACTATTACCTGAAGATGAAATGGAATCGAAAGGAAATAGATGAGAATACTTGGCCTTTATGGCTGCTTCTGCTTCCCATGTAGCTCCCTCTACAGACTGACTCCTCCACAAAACCTTAATTGAAGCGACTTCTTTGTTTCTCAACCTACGAACTTGAAGATCAAGATTTTCAACTAGTACCTCATCATAAGTGAGACTATCCTACACAGTCACACTTTCTAATGGTATTATATATGCTGGATCACCCACACAGTTCTTCAACAAGGAAATGTGAAAGAATGGATGGACTACTGCTAGTTCTACTAGCAACTCTAACTCATAAGCCACTTTCCCAACCCTATTCAAGATTTTATAAGGACCTACATATATAGGACTGAGCTTCGCTTTCTAGCCAAATCTCAACACTCCCTTCGTAGATAACACTTTTTGGAAAACCCAATCATCAATCTCAAACTCTAACTCCCTTCTCATTACATATGCATAGAACTTCTGATGACTCTGGGCTATCCTAAGTCTATCTTTGATGAGCTATACTTTTTCCATAGCTTCATTAACTGAATATCGACCAATCAAGGCTGCTTCACCTACTCATCAACCTTGGGAACACATAAGCGACCATCTCCCCCTTGGGAGAAAACCTTTATTTTCTGCTGGTTAGTACCTTCAAACTGAAGCAGTATATGGATCGCTATCTTGGTTTTCCTTAACATCCATTACCAATGAGGATGCTGATCTATTCTGGACAATCACTCCACCATTTTATGTGTCCATGAGACTAACTTCTGAACGAGCAAGCCGATGAAAATCTTTTGCTAATTCCTTCCATTTCTCCTTAACATGAGTTACACTACCCTTTAGAGATCATCTTTCTGGCCTTAAGGTAAGCGATAAATCGACCTATAGGCACTGATCTACTTCCCTTCGATTCTAATACTAGCTCATTTGGAAATTTAAATCGGACGATCCTAATTCTACTGTCAAGTGAAGCATAACAGGAATGTAACAAATCCATACCTAGAATGATATCAAAGTCTACCATGTATAACTCTACAAGATCTGCTGAGGAGACTTTCTAAGAGACCGTGACAGGGAAATTTATGTTTACCCATCTAGCTTTAACTGGGCCACCAACTGGGGTAGAGACTGAGAAAGGTTCTGAAAGTGTTTCTGGACTGACACCGAAGTTTACAGCTATATAGGGAGTTACAAAAGAAAGAGTAGCCCATGGATTTAACAATGGACAAACATGTAAAAGAAAGACTTATAAAGTACTAGTGATCATATCAAGAGAATCTTCCTGGTCCTGGTGAGCCTGGATAGCATAGAACTTGCCCTAGCGTTGACCGCCACCTATACCAGATGACACACCTTGCTGATTTGGGCGACCTGTTAATGTTGTTGCAACTATAGACTGATCCCTACTGTTGTTACCTTCTTGCCCCTATTTGGCAGAAGGGCAATCCTCCACCCTGTGACCAACCACACCCAAAACATCCTTCCCTGCCTTGAAGACACTTGCCCTGATAATTCTTACCACACTTTGGACAAGTTGGGTTGCTCCTATTTCCTTAAACACTTCCCTGAGACTTAGCGCTTGGTGCCCTACTATTCTGATCCTGTTGAAACTATGACTGGTTTACACCACCTGATTTCTACTGAGAGTACTCATAGTTCACTATTCTAGCTTTTTTGTTGGTCTTAGCTATCTCCCTAAGCTTATCTCCCTCTACATGTTGAGTATGAATGATGAGCATAGTGATATTCATATCCTTTACCAACATAGCATTCCTGCACTCTGTCTTCACTAAGTCGGATACCCCAAATAGAAACTTACTCATTTGTGCCCTTGGATCGGTAACCATATGTGGAGCATACCTAGAGAGTTTGGTGAACTTCAGCCCATACTATTGGACTGATATGCAACCTTGCCTCAAATTCATAAACTCTTGTGCCTTAGACTCCCTCAACTCTATTGGGAAGAACCTGTCCAAAAAAGCTCCTGTAAAATAATCCTAGGTCATAGGAGTTGCATCCACACTCCTGTTTTCTTTCCATTGAGTAAACCAAATGTGAGCCACATCCTTAAGCTGGTAGGATGCCAACTCTACCCTATCATTACCAGTCACTTGCATAACTCCATAACCTCATAAATAAAGTTTTGTGGGTCCTCACCAACCTGCAACCCTAAAAACTCTCTCAGATTAATCCTAAAAAAATCTTGGATTCCAGCCGCCACTGATCCACCATTACTATTAGTAGGAACTAGGACCTGCTGATTGTTCTAATTAGTCATACTCTGAGCCAAAAATTGTATCGCATTCCAAAATTTTGCATTTGAAACCTCATGGTTTGGGACTAGAGGAATTGCATTAGCAATGCGTGCATTGACATTCCATGGGTAATCTCTACGAGGAGGCATGATCTGAAAAGTATAACATCGATTAGAAATGAGAAGTTGGATCATAACTTATTCACTATAGCAGAAGTAAAGAAAGCGAAGTTTTCCTAAAACACTTTGTAGCCTCCCTGTCATTAGATGTGGTGCCCATCATACCCATGAAAAGAGACTCTACTTAGTGCGATTTACCTTTGTTTGCATTTTAAGCCTCCTATTTTTCAGCATGTGTTGTTAACTTCGGTGATGGTTTCCTAGTTCACCTTTTGAATTTGGTTTGTCACCGTTTCTCATGCCTCAATTAAAATCAGTGCACTGTCAACTAGAGCGAGCTTGTACCCATTGGGTAATCTGCCCTTCAATTCATGTTTGGTGATCACCAATATGGAGTATACACTTCTTTGTATGTTTTTTGCCATTCTTTCAAACATTCATCATTTCCTTGTCCTTTAGCCTTCATAGCTTCAAACCATCAAAATATCACTAGAATAGGACATAACTAGGTATCAAGGACACTAATTGTTGAGTTAAATAGGCTTCAAATGAGTGCAAATCTACCACCCATGACGGTTCCAATGATGAATAAAGTGATGAGTTTTTAAGGGTAAATTGTCATGTGGTTGAGAATATATGTTGTGGGGTGTGTGGGTGGTGATGTCTGAGTAATCATATCTCGAAAGGATGCACGATGTTTCTCAATGATAGATAGGATGACATTTTACTTTAAGTGCAAATCATCGCCATTTTGGGAGGATATGAATTGCTTGATATTTACAAAATGGTCTGGCAATGTGAAAGAAAAAGTGAGTACCACTCAAGTATTTTTTTAAGAAGTGATGTATTGACCATGATTTTGTGACAATTCTAATGACACTTTTTATGAATTTTGATCACTGGTAGTTACTAAATGTGATGCCATGTGCTCTTGTGAATGGGTGTGAAAATTGAATCATGTTAATTAATTTGCATGTCATGTGTGGTGGGGTTATGGAATAAATTCTCATGTATGCTTGTGTTATATAGAACTTGTAAGTTAGTCTTTCAATGTTGGCCTTGAGTGCTTCTAGTTTGCAAAATGACCTTAGGAATTCTTGGTGTTTTTTGGAAACCTACTTAACCTAAAACCTACCATTGAACTAAATGTATCCCTAGTTGACCATTTTAAAGCATAATACCGTTTCTTTCACAACCCAGAGTAGACCCTAGGCATAACATGATGTATAGGACCTGAGAGGCCCTACATAAGCCACTTAGCATACATCATTCAAGGTAATAGAGATAAAAGAGTTTAAAAGTAGCATCTCACACAAAAGAGTTTGACAAAAGTGGAACTCTAAACTTATGTCTCATATCCATATATTACATCAAAGAACTGATTTGACATAACCCATACATCACATACAAAATTAGTTCCTAGACTCCTCATGAGAGGCCACCTTCATTAGGTCTACCGATCTAAGGTTTAGCCTAGAATACTTCATCATTCATTCATTCATTTATGAAAGGCTACCAACATTAGGTCGACCAATTTAAGACATTAAGACATTAAGTCAAGATACATTCATTATACAAGAGGACGAAGCCTAAGCCTACCAATTCAAGATATCACAATCACCTTTACATTCATTTATACAAGAATAGGATGCACAAGCCTATCAATTAAAGATATACATTTCATAGAAAAAAACCCTTCACATTCCATCATCATCATTCATGAGTGTTAATAGAGAATATACTTTCAATCATAACACTATTACATTCTAAACATAATCATTATACTATCATTGAATTCACATATATATATCCTTCACATCATAATCATACATAGATCCTTCATTTATAGAGGTACAAGGAAGATATCCATCAATTAAATACCACAATATACATAGTAAGTAAACACCTCCACCTTTCAAGTGGATGAATAGATCAAGCACAATTCTACTTCAATATGTGATTTGATCATAAATTTCCCTTCAAGGACCATGGACCACATTCACCCACACCTTAGATCAATACAATTTTGCAAGAGCAATAATATAATTTCAACATTCTATATCCATATACACATAAACAATCCACATACTTCATAATCAATCAAATCCCAATCACAAATCACAACTTAAGAATTTGGGGGGAAACATGGGTTCTAATAAGAAATCATCTTAATTCATCTTTAAATCCATAATTCATTCATAAATCAATGCAATAAAGCCTTTGGAAATCATTTAGAATCGAACCCATGCATAAATTGAAATTTAGGGTTTTTGGGTAAATATTGGAATCACTTTTGAAATTGGCTCCTTGAAGGAAACTAAGTCGAGGATGAAGACCACCATACCTTATATGGAAT
Source organism: Solanum verrucosum (assembly GCF_900185275.1). NCBI lineage: Eukaryota > Viridiplantae > Streptophyta > Magnoliopsida > Solanales > Solanaceae > Solanum > Solanum verrucosum. The sequence continues at coordinate 23,820 of NW_026019887.1, forward strand.
AAATCCATGAAAATCCCTTGAAAAACATGAAGTCTTAACCTTGGAAGTTTGGATCCTTCACTTCCAATGGAGGTTTCTAGAGAGAGAACTTTTTGACAGATGGGTTTCTAATTTGAGTGATTTTGAAGAATGACCTTGAAAAGGTGTTTTAATACTTTTAAAACCCTTGAAATATCTTAATTAACCAATAAAAAGCGTCCAATAACTCAACTTACGAAAGGGGGAATTTACCAAACCACCCCTCACTTGGTCGAGTTTTGGAAAACACATAGGTGCAAACCACGAAAACCCCATCCACGGACCATGGATGGGGTCATGGACCGTGCTGTTGAGGCGTGGTTCATGGTCGTAACTCACCAAATGGGACTTTGACCCATGGAGGCCATCCATGGAGTGTGGATGGACCTACTGGGCGTAGGTCCCATCCGTGGTTCACCAAATTTTGGACAACTTTGGTTTTCCTTAGGATCTTGGGGGTTAGGCTTTAGGGTCCTCCTCAAGGACCCCTAGGGTGGTCCTTGGGGAGTCGTACCTTGGCATTTAACTCCTAAACACCTCAACCATAGCTCAGGACAATATCTTACACCCTCAAACCTCATATCAACTCGAGGACAAACATCGTTAGGCTCTAGTTTCACTTATTCGTTTTATGGGTCGTTACATTATCCCCCACTTAGGAACATTCGTCTTCGAATGAAGCTTTAAACACATTAAGGGGGTTAACAAATCAATACTAGCAGCCCATCATGCATGCAACATCATAAACAATGCACAAACTAGGAGAAAACATCAACTCCACATCAATAAGCTCAATGCAACACAAGAAAGTACGAACTACATCTACAATTCATTATGCATCATAATTTCAACATTTCTCATTACATTGGAGGAATGACCTTCTCCAACTCATATCATGCTCATCATAACATCATTAGGCACATTATGCAAGCACTCTCAAAAGCATATTTAGGCATGTTCAACATTTCTTCTTATGAAGCATATAGACAATTCATACTAAATTCATATCTACAAGAGGAACTTAATTCATAAAAACTCATTTTCTCATTCAAACATAAACTCATCAAGGAAATGCATAACACAACGAGACCATGGAAACACATAAATCACACATGACTCCAAAACATCAAACAACGCAAAAAGGAACTCTTTGTCTTAGGCTTGAATAGGCATAGAAAGGAAAAGATAAGGATATCAAAACTCTATACAACCTTACTATTCAACATACTATCCCCCCACTTAGGAGTTAGGAGTAAACCCTACTAAGGCTTATCATGAACCCAACAAAGGAACTTAACAAGACATTCACAACTTACAAGAAACCATCATACCGGTGCTTTTAAACTAGGAAGGTCCTCATTAAGCAACTCTTGCTTGCAAACAACCTTACCAACACCACTCAAGGTCTCATATGAGTCTACCACATTGGGTCCAAACTCCTCAAACTCACTACACCTCTTTGGTGAGGACATCAAGCAAGCCAAACTCATGAACATCAACGACACTCAATGACCTTAATATCTAGGAACATTATCCCTCACTTAGGAGTAAGCCTATACAAACTCTTTACAACATCACTTCTTTCATTTCTAAGGTCGGAGCAAGTCATCACTAAACCTTCATCCTTATCATACAAGATGATTCTAAAACACCACATTCATCAACTATTTCAACATCCCTCAAAACTCATCTTGACTAAGTCGGATTCTACCAACAACACACATAACCATAAAGAAACCATTCATACTAAAGTCAACACCACAATCTATCATCCCAATCTATCAAGTCACATAGCCATAATTGGCATCACAACTAACCTTCCTCCCTCAAACCTTCTAACATACTTATTTCAAGTGGTCATACCCTAAAGACCATCAAATTAGGAATAAGAGAAAGACATTATAGAGTTAAACTCTATGGCACGACTTGAAGAATGAAGAAGCGAGACTTTGTTAACACCCAGTAGCCTCCTATTCATATTGTGGCGCACTTCACATTATGAACAAGACTCTACTAGATGTGGTTTGAAACATCCTATCCGCTACCATGTTTGTCACGACCCAAGGCTATCCGCTAGACGCGACACGGTGTAGTTGACCCCGAAAGGGTCTCATACAAGCCTCATAGCATTCTTGAATATAAGAGCATAAGAAAATAAGGTGGAATTTAAAACTTTCGTTACAATCGAAATTATTTTTCATTAAAAAGCAAGCGGAAGTCTTTCTAGATTGTCTCAAATCATGTAATACTTTGAATACAACAATGGGACTTAGCCCATACAAAAGCTTTAACATGAACTAAAAGACATAGAGGGAACATAATGGGTTTTGTCCTCGAAAACTAAGAGGACGCACCAAGTCTTCATATCCAAGCTCCTTAGAAACATATCCTGCAAGTATAGAACATCAATATCTCCAAACCCTACACTTTGGTAAAAAGGATAAATATGGGTTAACACAATTAAGTACTAAGTATGCAAGCCATGCAAAAACCATGCTTAAAACGGACATTTTATTTGAAGTCCTTCTTGTATGCCATTTTGACAAATCTTCATGAATATAAGCATAGGAGGCATATTATACAAACATAACCAACATACAAGTCATTTCTCACATTCAAGACATAATCATCATATAAACCATTACCTTCGCATTAAGCCTTCACCTCAGGCAACCCTCAAACTATACTTTGTGCAATGTATGGATAGCGTCCCATACCACCATCCACACTAAAGTAACATCTTAAGATCACTGAAAGTGAACTTACCATTCAACCTTTTCATATTCACACAATACTCATACATAAGAGACATAAACCTTTCATAAGTCATATCAAGTAGCATCCCATACTACTACTCACACTAAGTACTCCTTTGAAGTCACCATAGGCAAGGCACATTCATATTCAATAAGACATGAAATGGAAGTAACTCATAATACAATCCAAGTATAGCATACATCTTCACATTTAAGCATATAAGAGTCAACATTCTTCATTAACTTCATTTAGGAAACATTCATATATTAGTCATTAAGACTTACAGAACTCACTATGACCCTCTCAAAGCCTACTCGTGCAATGCATGGATGGAATCCCATATTACCACCCACACTTCATAGAACTCATCAAGAAACCATAATGCACATCTCACAAGATTTGAATAGGCATTAACCGACATAGACCATGAGAACTAAATCATGGAATCCGGTGTCATATGACCCAACACCGAATGAAGGTGTTTGATGTGCCGCAAAATTGTGGCACATTTGATCCTTAATAACTATGAACTAATACTAGAATTAAGTGAAATTTCGAATTATTTGATGGGTTTGTTAAATGTGAAGGCAGAATTTGGGTTGTATAGAAAAGTAGAAAAAGAAGCAGAACTGATGATGACCAAGTGAAGTTCATGGCCAACTTCACAGACCGTTAACTTCATTATGGTCCTTGGTTGAACTCGTGAATCTGAGGCAGTGGTAGGCCTTGAGAAGGTGAAGAGCAGGATTAAACAAGTGAAGACCACGGAGGGTTCAACGGGCCGTAGTCCTCACCACGGACCGTGGTACCTGCAGTGAAGTTTAACCAATGTGAAAGCAAGAAAGAGTTGAAAGAGGGTTGAAACCCAAGAGAAGACCACGAGAGACTTCACGGATCGTGGTCCTCACTACGGACCGTGGTAGCTCTCTTGGTGCATTTTCCAGTGACCAAGTTTGAAGACCCACTTTTGGGAAGCTCCAATGCAAGACCACGGAGGGCTGCACAGACCGTGATGCCCTTGACGGGTCGTGGTAGTGGCCGTGAAAAGGTCTGTCAACTCAGTCCTAATTTGATTAGGACTCATTTTACACATTCTATTTTGAATTACTTTAGGTTGTTTTTAAAATGATTTATTCATTATGTTATATTTCACAACGAAGAACACAACATTACTCTTAGATTTCGTTTTTTGGATTTTTTATTATTGCTATTATTTGGAAATTTGGATTCAGACTATCAGATTATCAAAGTGATTGTTGATTTGCTAATTACTTTCGTAAGTCTTTCTGAATGTTTTTTCATCCCTAATTATTGATTGTTTATGTGAAAGCATGAGTAGCTAAATACCACGACTGGGGTTGTGGGATCCATGACGAAGTTCTAGTTACGATTTCGTAAAACGAGTAAAGGGCATTCTGTGTTTACAATCTGTAGTTTTTAGCTTTCAATATCATTGTCATCTAGTGAGTGCACGTATTAGATGAGCATGTATCTTGTATTTGTTCGAGAGAAAAATATCAGTTAGGAAAAAGGCTGAACTAAATTATCCAATCAGAGTTAAAGCCTGAGTTCGAGAGAAAAGATCTTTAACACCATATCATTTTAAGCAAGGGTCAATGTTAGTAACACTCTAGGGTCGAGAGAAAATGAGTGATAATTATTTGATTTGGCTGAGAAGTGTAAGATAAATTTAACTTGCAATGATTTTGAAAACATTTATTTGCATGATGCTCAATTACGGAAGAACACTTGAACTAATGTTATGGTGAACACAATCCTGGTTTCTCTTAATTAACTGAATAAACCTTATAATGAAATAGTCTGTTAGTCACTAATCTTGATTTTGACTGCAAGTTCGGTAATTATAACATTTCCACCAAACCTAATTTACTTTTCGTTATTATTTGATTAGGAGATAATAACAACATTTGAATAAACGCGACAGTGACACCTTATCTATAAAGAAATTCTCTGTGGGATCGACCTCAACTCTAGTTGAGAGTTCTATAAATTGACATCGACCGTTTAAACTTCTTATTTGAAGTGTAAGTTTGGACATATCAAATTTTGGCGCCGCTGTTGGGGAATTTCAATTTAGAAGTGTTTTACTAGCTTTTTTTTATTGTAGTTATATTTCCTAATTTTACGTTTTGTTTGGTGTTTGTGTCTTTTTCAGGAGAGTCAGATTGTGCATGCCCAACACTAGAAGCAAAGGAGCCCCATTGGTTCCTTACGACCCTAAAGTTCAGAGAATTCTTCTAAAGATGATTAATGCACAGGAACTAGAGGCTTAGAGACACAGACTGGGACTAGAAGTTAAGATTGATGTTGCAAGGAATGTACATCAAACTGCAGGAATCAATCAACCTAGGCTAGGTGTCCAGCAAAATGCTAGAATCAATCAACCTAGGCTAGGTGTCCAACAAAATGCTGGAATCAATCAACCTAGGGTAGTAGATGAGAACAGAGGGGTGGAAGGAGTAGTCCATCCCCAATGCCAACCAATAGCCCCAAGGGATAGAGCTCAGCATCCAGCTCGTATGATGTATGAAGAAGATGATGCTGACTTGGATGGAGGTGGAGCCACTAGAGCCATAGTGTTACCTGCACTACCTCTAGGTGTTAAGTTCACAATCACTAGCACCATGATCCATTTGCTGAACTTGAAAGGGATGTTTAGAGGTGCAACTGGTGATGATGCAAATCAACACTTGATGAATTTTGTGGCAATCTGTAAGTCAAAAGAGATTCCTAGGGTCAACAAAATCGTAATGAGGTTGAGGTTGTTTCCATTGTCACTTACTTAAGAGGCGACTAACTGGTTGAATGAGATGTCAGACGACTCCATCCAAACTTGGAATGAGTTGAAGGAAGCTTTCCTGGAACGATTCTTCCTAGAATCAAAAGAGCTACAGATAAAGGACGAGATTAGTAGACACAAGAAGCTACCACAAGAGGCAATGCATGATACTTGGTGGAGGTTCAGCCAAAAGCTAAAGAAATGCCCCAACCATGATCTTACCGATAGGCATCTTAAACAAGCCTTTTATAGGTCTCTGAATTATGTTAGTAAACCTGTTGTTGATGCAGTTTGTGGAGGCTCATTTATGAGAAAGTCATTTGCGGAGAGCATGCAACTATTCGATAAGGTCTCAAAGAACAATAGAGCACGGTACACTAGAGATGCAGAGGTAGGAGAGCTTGGGTATACATTTGAGCTCTCAGCTGAACAGAGGAAGAGAGAAGAAGAAAGGGACCAAGACATGTCACATATGAGGACTCAAATAGATCTTCTCACAAAGCACATTATCGCCAAGTCTAAAAAGGTGAATGCTGTGGGACAGTAAAACAGGTATGAGGATCAGGATCTTGACCTTGATGAGGAAGCTAACTACTTGAGGAACCAATGGGGTTTCCATAATTATAACAATGGAAATAAGGGTTACAATTTTGGAAATGCATGTCAGAACTATGCTAGGGATGGTCAATATGATAGGTCATCAAATAGAGATCAAGGAAATTGGCAAAACAGAGATGGGTATAGGAATGATCGCAGTGGTGTTTATGTGGCCCCAGGCAATAGAGACCAGACAGGTGGTAGTTCCAGCGGATCTAAGATGGAAAATATGATGACTAAAGTACTCCGGAAGGTTGAATCAACTGATGTAGGGGTAAAAGAAATTAGAGGTGATTTCTCAAGCATGAGTGAGTTGGTGGACTCTCACACCACCTCCATTAAACAAATTGAGCAGCAGTTGGGGAAACTCTCAGCCTCACTGCATCAGAGGAAGAATGGATCGCTACCAAGTGACACCATTCAGAATCTCAAGAAGGACAGGCACTGCATGGCCAATGCCATCAGCAGTGGTAAAGTTCTTACTGACCCTATGTCTGCAGGTACCAAACATGAACAGGTCTTGAAGCAAGATGGCAGAGATGAGGATGAAACCGTACAGGTAGATGACGCTGAGGAGGTTGAGCATAAATCATAACCTGCGAGAAGAAAAGAGAAAGAGGTCGAGGAAAACATGCCTTTACAGCAGATTCCCAGACCACCTCTTTATTTCCCTCAAAAGCTTAGAAAGAAAGCTGAAGATGGGAAGTTTACAAAATTCATTACCATGTTGAAGCAACTTTCAGTAAACATTCCGCTGGTGGAAGCTCTGGAGCATATGCCAGGATATGCCAAGTTCATGAAGGACTTGGTTACAAAGGAAAGAGCTGTAAGTCTTGATTTTACTAATGATTTTCACCATTGCAGCACCATTGCTACCAGACCTTTGGTTCAGAAAAAGAAAGACCCAGGTGCATTCACTATTCCATGCACCATCGGGTCAATCAGCTTTGCAAAAGCGTTGTGTGATCTAGGAGCCAACATCAACTTGATACCACTAGCCATCTACAAGAAACTGGGATTGAGAGTTCCAAGACCCATAACAATGAGGTTGATAATGGCTGATAGGGCAATTGAGCAGCATGTAGGAGTCCTATGTGATGTACTTGTGAAGGTGGACACCTTCATTTTTCTCGCTGACTTCGTGATCTTGGATTGCGAGGTGGACTTTGAGGTCCCTATCATTTTGGGAAGACCATTTTTGGCAACAGGAAGAGCCTAACCCTGCATTGAGACCACAGTTGATTGCCTGTTATTGTTCCATGTGGACTGTCAACCGGTCTAAAGAGTTCTTCGACAATGGCATTGTGAACAAAGCTGGAGGCTTCAAGAATCCAGCAATCATGTCTGAGACTATGATGGTGGTAGCTGATATCAAGGCATTTCTGGACATCCATCAGATTTTTCAGCTTCATCAGTTCGATTGGATGGACAGTGCACCTAGAGAGTACTCTACCCACCTGTCCAGAGAATTTTATTCCACTTATGCAACTACTTTGATGGACTTTTCTGCGGATACGGAGACCACAAAATGTGGGCAGAAAGACATGGCTATTACCTGGGGTCCACTCAACAGAATCATAGTTCAGGGCAAATCAATAGATATTTCTGAGGCTTTGATTAACAGAATGTTGCATGGCCCAGAATACTCTGCACCAGTTTCAGTTGGTCTTTTCGAGGGCAAACATCATGAGGTGACCAGTGATGCCACAATGGAAGAACAGGACTCTCGAGAGAGGGTTTTACGCTGGATTGCGAAACAGATTGCAATAGACGGGGAAAATGTAGTTTGGGTTACCACAACTCCAACACTTATTACTAAAGCTTCGTTGTCTTTTCCAGCCAAGGTTGGTGGGCTGTCGTCTGGAAACAATTGCGACCGACAGATAATGATAACACTTTGTCCCCTTCCCTGGCCTCGTTGGTGGTATGTCTTATGGTTGGTTACCCGGTGAATGGGGGACGGATTATGACAATCGATATGAGAGACAGGGCACTAAATAAGAGAGCCGGATTTACTTTTCCATGTCTGATAAGGAAATTGTGTAGACAAGCAGATATTCCCCCAAATAGGTTAGTTGAAAGATAGTGTGATGCATTCAGACTGATTCAAGTCTCGAAAATCAAAGATGTTGCAAACCATCTCTTTGGTGTGAAATTTGCAGTTGTAAGTACATTAGTTGTTGTCCCTTGCGTACCAATCGATATCCCACCTACAGATAGAGGCCCAACACAGGGAGAGTCATCAAAGCCTTCATCATCATATGTCCCACCACCACTTGCTTCAGCCTCCCAGGCCCCATGTACCTTTGTCACTATCCCTATGCTCTTTCTTGAGAAATTGTTTGCAGATCAGCGCCAAACCAGGACCCTGGTCGACCAGAATGTCAACAGGATGCCTAAGTTAATATAGATAAAAGTGTTAGCTACGAAAAAGAAGATCAAAGATAAGATGAGGAAGGAGCTATCGGTCTTAAAGGACAAAATGGATGGTTTGGAGAACCTTGTTCAGGATCGATTCCAGGCTGCCGGTTCAGTAGATACTGAAGAGCTCAAAGCCCAATTGGCCGAGATGTGCACTCAGATTGCTAAGTTGGTTGAAAAGGCAGTACAGGTGCCCACTCCGGTCATGCCAAAGTCGTTGATGCAGATGCTCACTCAGGAACCATCTACACAGTCACTTGATGATTTCTGGGGGGAGCCCCCTAAGAGCAAATCCGGCAAGAGAAAGAAAAAAGCTGGAGAATCTTATCAGGAGACACCTGATGACTTAGCCAAAGAGGAAAGGCGGCAGGAAAAGAAATCTCATCAAGCATCAAAGAAGGCAGCTCGAGACAAGGAAGCCCGGGAGCAACAACAGTGAGATATAGCCTTAATTGGCCCTTCTGGTAGTGGAGCACCTGCTCCGACTAGTGAGGACCAAACTTATCAGGTCCCGACTTCTGAGAGTGCACCCATTGATAAGGGTGCCAATGTTGATCCGACGATCGGCGTCTAGAGCGCCGTAGGTATGACCCCTCATCATAGCCCGTGTGTTTTATTGTTCTGTATTGACTTTGAGGGAAAAGTCCTTTTTATTTGGAGAGGGGATGGTGAGCAACCTGCCATAGCTGTTAGAAAAATGGAGGTTGTCTCTATGTATTACTGTTTTGGGTGTTTTGTGTGTTGAGTTGTGCAGCAGCTAATCTGTGAAAATTCAGGACCTAAATCTTAGTTTGACTGTTAGGATCTTTAGATGACATCTTAGATACTGATATGTTGAACATGGATAATATGACCAATTAATTGGTGAACCAAGAAACTAAAAAAATATGCAATCATGTGTAGTGTGTGTGTAAGTTTTGATTGAAGTCTAACACTAGGAGTAGAAACTAGAACTTGCCTAAGTAGACTTGCTTGAATATGACAATAACCGGATAGGAAAGGATCAATAGGATATTTTTGTTAAACCAGTAAAAAGCTAAAAATAAAAGAACCAAATGAAAAGCTTATCACTTGAACCCAATTTGAGCCTTAAATCAGTCTTTGTTCTTACCCAACTTATATCATATCCTTGGTTCTCTGAAGGTACGATATCACAACTCAGGCCAAAAGACTAAGTTGAGGGTGATTGCAATCCGAACAGAAAGAAAAAGGGAAAAAGAAGGTTCAACTAGTGAGCTAAGTGCATATCAAAATTGCATATATACTAAAAAGAATAGAAAAAGAAGAAAAGAAAAAGAAAAAGAAAATAATAGCTACTATGTCGGGCTGAAATAAAGAAAAAGAGGGAATCACTCACAAAAGAGTATGTGAAAACAAAACATTGGAAAACCAAGGGATTAGTCACTCACGAAACCAAATATCCATTCCCTAGCCACAACTCTATGTTACAAGCCAATAAAGTCCGACAGTGATCCTATTCCGGATGTTTGGAAGATAAGGTGTAGAAAGCAACGGGAAGCCTATGGTAGTTTGTTGTTAGTGTTAGAAGTTCATTGAGAGCATGAGCGTAGTACTCAGTCCCTACCATTATGAGAGAGGGACTTCTTTGGTGTGAGGACACAGTGGTTGCATTTGAAAGTAGATTGTGTGAGCTGATAATTCGCATGTATAAGCATGATTGACTGTGACTAATAAGATGTCATGTATTGATCCTTAGATGTTAGATTCAGAGGTTTGGGATACAAATTGTACTTGAAATAGTTATTGTTTAGTGTCATAAATCTATAAATGAATTGAGGACTGATTGTATTTGTTTTTCTCATCACTTGAGGACAAGTAATGGTTCTAAGTTGAGGGTGTTGATGTGCCATGAAATCATGGAACATTAGATGCTTAATGACTATGAACTAATACTGGAATTAAGTGAAATTTTGGATTATTTGATGGGTTTGTTAAATGTACAGGCAGAATCTGGGTTGTATAGAAAAGTATAAAAAGAAGAAGAACTGATGTTGACTAAGTGAAGTTCACGGCCAACTTCACGAACCGTTAACTTCATTATGGTCCGTGGTTGAGCTCGTGAAAGTGAGGCAGTGCTGGGCCTTGAGAAGATGAAGAGTAAGATTAACTAAGTGAAGACCACAGAGGGTTCTACGGGTTGTAGTCCTCACCACGGACCGTGGTACCTGCCGTAAAGCTGAACTAGTGTGAAAGCAAGAAAGAGTTGAATGAAGGTTGAAACCGAAGTGAAGACCACGGGCGACTTCACGAGTCGTGGTCCTCACTACGGACTGTGGTAGCTATCGTGGTGCATTTTCCAGTGGCCAAGTTTGAAGACCCACTTTCGGGAAGATCCAAAGTAAGACCATGGAGGGGTTCACGGACCGTAAATCCCTTGACGGGTCGTGTTAGTGGCCATGAAAAGGTCCGACAACTCATTCTTAACTCAATTAGGACTCATTTTAAACATTCTATTTTGAATTACTTTAGGTCATTTTTAAAATGATTTATTCATTATCTTACGTTTCACGATGAAGAACACATCATTACTCTTAGATTTCAATTTTTGGATTTTGGATTATTGCTATCAGTTGGAAATTCGGATTCAGACTATTAGATTATCAAAGTGATTGTTGATTGGCTAATTACTTTTGTAAGTCTCTCTCAATATGTTTTCATCCCTAATTACTGATTGTTTACGTGAAAGCATAAGTAGCTAAATACCACGACTAGGGTTGTGGAATCCATGACGAAGTTCTAGTTATGATTCCGTAAAATGAGTAAAGGGCATTCTGTGTTTAAATTATGTAGTTTTTATCTTTCGATATCATTGTCATCTAGTGAGTGCATGCATTAGAAGAGCATGTATCTTGTATTTGTTCGAGAGAAAAATACCAGATAGGAAAAAGGCTAAACTAAATTATCCAAATAGAGTTAAATCTTGAGTTCGAGAGAAAGGATCTTTAACACCATATCATTTTAAGTGAGGGTCAATGTTAGTAACACTCTAGGGTCATGAGAAAATGAGTGATAATTATCTAATTTGGCTGAGAAGTGTCAGATAAATTTAACTCGCAATGATTTTGTAAACATTGATTTGCCTGATGCACAATTATGGAAGAACACTTGAACTAATGTTATGGTGAACACAATCCTGGTTTCTCTTAATTAACTGAATCAACCTTACAACGAAATAGTCTGTTAGTCGCGAATCTAGATATTGACCGCAAGTTTAGTAATTATAATATTTCCACCAAACCCAATTTACTTTCCGTTGTTATTTGTTTAGGAGATAATAACAACATTCGAATAAACGCAACAATGAAACCTCATCTGTAAAGAAATTATTTGTGGGATCGACCTCAACTCTAGTTGAGTTCTGTAAATTGACATCGACCATTTACACTTCTTCTTTGTTGTGTAAGTTTGGACATATCAGTGTTGCACTTGCCCAAGGTAGAAATAAGTGTGTTTTACCTATGTGGGCACATAGTTATGGGATAAGAAATATGTTCATTGGACCCAAACCTAACATTGGGAGAGTCACCATCTGACCATATCCACTCGGTGCTTAGCCTCCATTCACATTACATTAATGTACTTGAGAGGGCCACCAACATTAGACCTACCGACCCAAGGTACATTACACAAGTAAGGGCCACCACCATTAGGTCTACCGATTCAAGGTACATTAAGGATAGCTCATTGACTTTCCAAGAAGGGCCACCAACATTAGGTCTACCGATACAACGTTCATCATTTGACACATGAAAGGCCATCAATATTAGGTGTGTTTCAAAGTTATCAATTCATACAAGGAAGAGCCACCACCATTAGGTCTACCGATCCAAGGTTGAATCATCATATTAGTTTCTAGACTCCTCATGAAAGGCCACCACACCATTAGGTCTACTGATCCAATGTTTAGCCTAGAATACTCATTCATTCATTTATAAAAGCCTACCAACATTAGGTCTACCAGTTCAAGACATTAAGACAATAAGTCAACATACATTCATTATACAAGAGGAGGATGCCTAAGACTACCAATTCAAGATATCACAATCACTTTTACATTCATTTATACAAGAATAGGATGCACAAGCCTACCAATTCAAGATATACAATTCATAGAAGAAAACTTTCACATTCCATCATCATCATTCAGGAGTGTTAATAGAGAATATACTTTCAATCATAACACTATTACATTCTAAACATAATCATTATACTATCATTGAATTCACATATATATATCCTTCACATCATAATCATACATAGATCCTTCATTTATAGAGGTACAAGGAAGATATCCATCAATTAAATACCACAATATACATAGTAAGTAAACACCTCCACCTTTCAAGTGGATGAATAGATCAAGCACAATTCTACTTCAATATGTGATTTGATCATAAATTTCCCTTCAAGGACCATGGACCACATTCACCCACACCTTAGATCAATACAATTTTGCAAGAGCAATAACATAATTTCAACATTCTATATCCATATACACATAAACAACCCACATACTTCATAATCAATCAAATCCCAATCACAAATCACAACTTAAGAATTTGGGGAAAACATAGGTTCTAAGAAAAAATCATCTTAATTCATCTTTAAATCCACAATTCATTCATAAATAAATGCAATAAAGCCTTCGGAAATCATTTAGAATCGAACCCATACATAGATTGAAATCTATGGTTTCTGGATAAACATTGGAGACTTGAAATCACTTTCGAAATTGGCTCCTTGAAAGAAAATAACTCAAGGATGAAGACCACCATACCTTTTATGGAAGAAATCCATGAAAATACCTTGAAAAACTTGAAGTCTTGACCTTGGAGGTTTGGATCCTTCACCTCCAATGGAGGTTTCTACAGAGAGAACTTTTGGAGAGGTGGGTTTCTAATTTAAGTGATTTTGAAGAATGACTTTGAAAAGTTGCTTTAATACTTTTAAAACCCTTAAAATATCTTAATTAACCAATAAAAACCGTCCAATAACTCAACTAACCAAAGGGGGAATTTTACCAAACCACCCCTCACTTGGCCGAGTTTTGGACAGCACACAGGTGAAAACCACGAAAGCCCCATCCACAAACCATGGATGGGGTCACTGACCGTGCTATGGAGGCGTGGTTCATGGCTGCAACTCACCAAATGGGACCTTGACCCACGGGGTGTGGATGGACCTAAGGGGCGTAGGTCCCATCCGTGGTTCACCAAATTTTGGGCAGCTTTGGTTTTCCTTGGGGTCTTGGAGGTAAGGCTTTAGGGTCCTCCTCAAGGACCCCTAGGGTGGTCCTTGGGGAGTCGTACCTTGACGTTTAACCGCTAAATCCCTCAACCATAGCTCGGGACAACATCTTACACCCTCAAACCTCACATCAACTCCGAGACAAACATCGTTAGGCTCTAGTTTCACTTATTCGTTTTACGGGTCGTTACACTTCATAAAAAATATCCTCCTTAACTCCCAAAACTTTCAAGAGAATAATGGATGTCGGATCTCCAACACATTACTTCAACAAAGAGACATGGAAGATCATCTTTACTGATGCTAAATAATTAGGCAAATCAAGTTTATAAGAACCATTACTAATACGCCTTAAAAATTTGATATGTGCCCACTTAACAGAGGCTAAGCTTTCCTTTATTCCCAAACCTCATCACAACCTTTATGGGTGAAATATTCAAGTAGACCCAATTATATACATTGAACTGATAGTCTCTTTTTCTAACATCGGCATGGTACTTTTGAGGGCTTTGAGATATTTTTCACCATTTTCTAAAAAGACAAACTTTCTATAGCCTCATGTACCAACTAGGGATCTATCAAAGCAACCTCGCCAACTTCAAACCACCTTATAAGAGATCTACACCTCTTACCATAAAGAGCCTCAAATGGAGTTATAACAATATTGGAGTGATAGGTATTATTATAAGCAAGCTGAATCGCACAAGTTCTATACATATCTTCAAAAGCGTGGATAGTACGTTCCGCTTGCTGATCGGTTTGCGGATGAAAGGCGTACTATGATTAACACGAGTACAAAGGCCCTTTTTAAAACATTTACAAAATTGAGAAGTAAATTAGGTACCTCGATCGGAGATAATGGATAAGGGCACTCCATGCAATCTAACAATTTCCCTCAAGTACAATTTATTCCTCCGCAGAAAAATAAATCATGACAGGAATGAAATCAGCTGATTTTATCATACAATCTACAATAATTCAAATCATGTCATATTGAAGCCGAGGGCAGGGTAAACAGACAATAAAGACCATATTCAAATATTCCTACTTCCAAGTATGAATACTAATATATTGGGATAAAGCTCTCGGCTTTTGATGCTGACCTTTCAATTATTGACAATTAGGACAGTTTGCCACAAATTCCACAATATCCTTCATCATCCCATTAAACCTATAGACGTCGCGCAAGTCACAGTACATCTTGGTCGCTCTCAGTGAATGAAATACCAAGAACTGTGGGTTTCTGATAAAACATGCTCCCTCAAATCATAAATATTGGGAACACACAAACAACCTTGATACGGAAGTACACCATCTCCCCCTTAGGATAAAGCCTCCATAGCCTTCTTAAGAATTGCTTCCTTCAATTCAACTAAATTCAGATCAAGACCTTGCTTGACTTTCATATTTGACACAAAAGACGATTTTTGAACCATTGTGGATCATAACATCACCTTTGGTAGAATTAATCAACCGAACACCCAATCGAGCCAATCTATGAACATCTCAAACCAACTCCTTCTTATCATGCTCAATATGAGAAACACTTGCAATTAATAACAAATTAAGAGAATCTGCCACAACATTAGCCTTGCCCGAGTGATAGAGGACACTCATGTCATAATCCGTTGGTAACTCAAGTCACTTCCTTTTGCGAATATTTAGATCCTTTTGTTTAAACACATATTGCAAACTTTTTGGTCCTTAAAGACATCAACATCCATATAAATAGTGCCTCCAAATCTTAAGGCAAAAACGACCGTCGCCAATTCTAAATTTGTGAGTAGTATAGTGCTTTTTATGAATCTTAAGTTTTCGTCAAGAAGAAGTAATAACTTTCCCATTTTGCATAAAGACACAGCCTATCCCAAATCTTGAAGCCTCACAATAAACCACAAACCCATCAGATCCTTCCACTTGAGTCAACACTGGAATGAAGGTAAGTCTATCTTTCAATTTTTGAGAACTCTTCTCACACACTTCAGACGATACAAATTTAAGATGTTTGGGTAAATGTCATCAATGCAGCGTCAATCGATGATAACCATTTTACAAACACTCTATAGTAACATGTCAAACCCAAGAAACTTTGAATATCCGAATGGGATATAAGTCTAGGCCAAATGTTAACCGCATCTATCTTCCTAGGATCTACCTTAATTCCCTTGACGGAGACAATGTGACCAAGAAAAGCAATGGATCTTAACCAAAACTCACATTTACTAAACTTTGAAAAGATTTGTTTGTCCTTGAGGGATTGCAGTACAATCTTTAAATGATCAGTATGCTCATCCTCACTCCTTGAGTAAATCATGATATCATCTATGAACACAATCACAAACATATCCATGTATTGTCTGAACACCATATTCATCAAATTCATAAATGTGGTTGGAGCATTAGTCAAATCAAATGACATTACAAAAAACTAATGATGACAATACCAAGTTTGAAAAGACATCTTTGAAATATCATCTTCCTTTACCCTCAATTGGTGATAACCCGGCTGAAGTTCAATCTTAGAGAAGTAACTCGCTCATTGTAGTTGATCAAACAAATCTTATATCCTTGAAAGAGGATATTTTTTCTTAATGGTAACCTTGTTTAATTGCCGGTAGTTAATACACATATGAAGTGAACCATCTTTCTTTCGAACAATCAAAACTAAAGCACCCAAAGGAGAGATACTCGGTTGGATGAAACCCTTATCCAACAAATCTTTCAATTTCTATTTTAACTCCTTAAGTCATGTTGGAGCCATATAATAAGGAGATATATATATAGGTTACGTATCTGGGAGGAGGTTAATACCAAAGTTTATTTCCCTTTCGAGAGAAACACTAGGTAAATCTCAGGAAACACTTCCGGAAACTCATTAACGATGGGAACCAACTAACGATTAGGTGTTTCATAATTTGTATCCCTAGACCGAACAAGATGATATATGCAACCCTTAGAAATCATCTTTCTAGCATTAAAACAAGAAGCAAACTTACTTTTAGTCATAGAATTTCCCCCTTTACACTATAGGATGGGTTCATTTGGAAATTGACACTTGACTACTCGGGTTCTATAATCAATAGAATCATAACATGAATGCAATCAATCCATACCAAGAATCAAATTGAAATCTAACATATCAAGCGCTACTAGATAAACATAAGTGGCTCTATGGGATAAGGATACATGATACTTTGTATAGACTCTCTTAGCCACAATAGATTCAACAATAGGGTAAAGAGCAAAAAAGGGTGTATCAACACATCAGGAAGAATATCAAACCTCATAGCTGCAGATTGCATAACAAAAGACAAGGTAGCACCAGGATCAAGCAAAGGATAAACATCAATAGCGATCTCACGACTTTAGAACGATGAAAGAAGTTGAGTTTCCTTAACATCTTATAGCCTGTCATTCATAAATGTAGCGCGCTTCACACTCGTGAAAAAGACTCTACTCGACGTGGCTGATGAGACATCCTAGTACCTTTTTTAAATTGGTTCAGACACCATGTTTTTCATGAACCAAAGTAGAACCTAAGGGTAACATTTAGTATAGGACCTGGAGAGGCCCTACACAATCCATTTAGCATACATCATACACGATAATAGAAAAAAAAGAGTTTAAAAGTAGCATTTCATTTAAAATAGTTTGACAAAAGAAGAAGTCTAAACATATGTCTCAAAGCCATCTATTACATCAAAGAAGTGATTGAGATGAAACACATACATCACATACAAAATCTAATATAGAAACGTCATGAAAGCAATAAAAGAATCTTGGTCTTCAAATCATGAGGACTCTCCAATCTTAAAAACCTCAAATGAACCTACAAGCCACGAGAATCGAGAATAGGAGCGTCAGACCCTACATTAGTAAAACAATGTTGACACAAATATGTTCAAGTACATGAAATGTACCAAGTATGACTAAAATGCATAAGAGTTATGAAATTATGCAAAAAAAAGAATTTATATGACATTCAATGACTAAGCTAAATAATAAAATAACATTTTAGAAAACAGAAGTTATAATCATGTTCAATGTAAGATAAATATCTTATAAAACACATGTGAGATACTTTAGAAACTAACCTTAGTTTAATATTGTAGGAAGTTTACCTTTAACTGACATAGAACATGTGAGCTATAAAATGGAATCTAGTGTCTATCCCACACCGAGAAGATATTTCCTTACTTGTTAAGGTAAGAACCTTAAACTTGAGTTGAAGTCAATCTACTAGCTAATGTCTATCTAAGATAAACCTATGGTGTCACATCGTTATGGGACATGGGTAATCACCACTTGTCCACTCAGTGCTAAAAATAAATCCCACAAAATAGTCATTAATCTTAACTTTTTTTAACATTCATAGAAGGGAACAATTAAGTAGCCAATCCAAGCTAGAGTTCATTCGAATAGCTCCTTCATCTTGATTCACCTTAAGTGAGAAAACCTTTGAACCTTATAAATCTTTTATGTGAGAAAATCCTTTCACAACAATGTTTTGAGTAGTATGCGAGAAATCTTTTCACAACAAAAACAACATTGATGCTTTACTCTAAAAGCAACCTTAAATCATTTATATCAATTTCACAAAGAAATATGTATATCTTCATAAATTCATCTTTGATAGTTAATAAGCTTTATCATATGATCATAGTCTTGAAGTCATTGATCATGCATGTGTTCATGTTAATTCAACTTTAAATAACATCATCGCTTTAATTTATGCATAAAAAGATATAAAATATTTAATTGGATCATAATTGAAAGGAACCCACGATATTGAACAAAACCCTAACTTCAAATGGAGATTCTAACTTTTAAAGATGGAGAATTTAGGATCCCTATGGACGAAAATACTCCAGAGGTGAATATTGTCATACCTTGATTTTAAAAACCCATTAAGATTGGAGAATTGAAGACTTGAAGTTGAACCCTAGTTCTTCTTATTTCTTAGACTTGAGAGAATTTGGGGGTGTTCTTGGAGGAATTTGGGAATTTTAGAAAAGTGATTTAGAATGGGTAGTTTTTAGGCTTACGAGAATTATATAAGGCTTAGAACTAGGATCTAAAGGTCCTACTTTACGCATTAATCAGTTAGGGAAAATACTAAAAATCTCTTAAAAATAATTGTCGACCACCAAACTACGGTTTGGACCTATGGTCTGTAGGTCCTTCTACGAACTATACTGGTCAATCCTAATAACTGATCAGAGACTCTTCATTTGTCCAACATTTGACGGAACTCATGAACAACTTGTACGTCTACCCACGAACCATATTTCACTAAGTCTGGGGTCACCTATGAGACCTCTCTACGACTAGTACATGGAATTATGAACCGTTCTGGTGAAGCGTAAAAGGGTACTGGATTTCTTTCAAAAAAATTTATTTTCCCACTTCCTACGGTTTCCATCTACGACTCATAGAAGCTTCTATGGTCTGTAGATAGGACACGTAGACATATACATCAGTCCAAATCTGTATTGCTTCCTTCTTTTCCAAATTAGAGGTGTTACAGTTTCATTGGCAACCACATTACAAGCATTACCCTTTTGAGAAAATAAATCCTCTCTTGAAACCTTCCCTCTTTGGACTCTAAATAAATTTTAAATGAGGCAAAAATCTGATGTTGGGGGTGATAAAAAATTATTGAAAAGATGCTAACCATGAAGTTGATTGAGAATTGAGTAATGCAGAAAAAATACAATGTAAGGAGGAAAATAAGCTAAATAAAGTTTGTTCTATAAAAATGTCAAAAATAAAAGAAGAGTTGAAATAGAAAAAGAATTCCTCTAAAATGTGAAATTGTGGCATGTGGGGAATCTAGTGAAAAGTGAAAAAAATTGTGTTACTTGAAAAATAATTTTAAAAAAATGGTGATTAGGCTACTGGAAAAGTGTGTAGAGAAAAAATGGTGATTAGGCAACTGGAAAAGTGTGTGTAGAGTTCAAGGAGGGTGTAGTTACTTTTACCAAAACACTATTCTAACCTTTCCCAAGACTACATTACAAGCTTGATTAAAAGTCATTTATGATCTCTAAGCGATTTTGTTTGAGTCAATGTTGATTGAAAATAAAGGCAAACCTATTGTTGGGTACTCGAAAGCATGAAAAATTCTTTGTCGGAAGGAGTGTGTTTATTTGTCCCTTGTTTAATAAATATTTTGTGAGTAATTTTGGAACACTCTTTATTATGAAGGCATGAAAATTAAGATAATGGTGATGTTGATTATTTCTGATAGTGAGCCAAAGCAGCATATGAAGGAACTAGTGGTTTTGAGTTTTTTCTTGAGAATGAGTTATAGTTATTTGATTATTCTTGAACAAATAGGTGCATTCTTGAGAATGTGTTTTGATGAGGAAGCATTGAAAGAAACTTTATATGTATGGACTAAGTGCTACTACAAACCAAAGTCATATTCCTTGTGCTTAGTTGTTGTGTGAGAAAGTGAAGTCATAGAAATGAATTCTGTTTTTAATTGATTACGTCTCTCTGTTCTTTGAATTAACGTTAGCTTGAGGGCAATAAAATGATTAAGTTATGATTGTTGATAAGTGGTGGATTTATGATTATTTGTGCAATTTTTCTTTAGAATTTGTGCCTTCTATTCATTTATTAAGACGACTTATTTGTCTTTTATGAGTATTTCTGGTGAGGAGCTGCAGGTAGGGACTTTGAAAATAAAAGTAGTAAAAAGGAGCTAAAAAGAGAAGTTACAGCCAAGGGAAAATTGCCAGGTACTTCACTCCTGTTAAACTCGACACATATCAGTCATTTTGCACCTACAGAAGAAGAGGTCCTACATCGCAGACACTACTATTCCGCATAAGCTGCACCAGCAAAGGAAAGGTCAGAAGTGCAACACCATACCTGTTAAAGAAATATCGCTCCTGCATCGTGGAACAAACTTGAACACCTCCGCGCCTACGATGAAGTGGTCACCATAGCGGAGCCGCACCTATGGCTAATGGTCCTGAACATCAACAAACAATCTACATCGATGCCCAAATCTATCTTTTCACACTTCTAGAAACCCCAATCCGGATAAAGTGTATCTCAACCATATGGAAATCTTAGACCTATCGTGGACGTATGTTGGAGCTAATCTTGACCTGATTTGAGAAGAGAGATCCATCGCTTAACTTTAAGAGTGGAAATTGTGATCTTAAAGTGTGTAAATCATTAAATCTTTCTTCAACTCTTGGCTTCACTTGAATATTCATAAAAGTAGTATTTTATTTTCACATTTGAATGTTGTGTTAGATATATATACAATATTGGTGTTTTGATTTGTATTTTTTTTCTCTAAATATTATTTTCTTTATTATATAAGTCATTCATTATCTAATTGATATCATGCTTTAACTGACTTTGAAGAGAGTGATCAACCCAAGGAATTTCTTATGTATCTTGATATTGTTTTAGGAAGAGGATTAAGTGGATGAAAGATTGATTAGCACAAATTTAAAATTGACAAAGGACTAGAGTTTGAGAAATCCTAGATTCGGTCTAACCCTCATCTTATAGATTTGAGCTAGAAATAGGATAATCCTAGTGTATCTATATTGATTGTTTCTTTTGGTATGCTCGCGAAGTTCGCAAGAATTAGTCACAATATACTTGCTTGTGATCAAGAGATACAAGTGAGTACATAAGAACTCAAGTCATAGTTGATACCCATGTTTATCTAGATAATATTTGGTTATTTGTGATTGATCGTGAAAGCATGAATTGAATTCTCTTTCCCAAACCCATTTTCTATCCAAGGATTAGAACTTCTTTGATCAATCTATCATTTAATTTTTGTTATTTTAATTTTAGCGTTTGTCCCTTATCGAAAACCCCACAAAAGATACTAGTATTAATTGTTTGGATTCAAATTAAATTAGATGCTTGTAATTCTTTATCTCTTTGCTCACCCCTACATTTATCCTTGTGGTATGCTGGAATTCAGTCTCAAACTCGTAAGTTAGGTATTCTTTTCAATACGGTTGCCTACATTTCTAATTTTGCAATGCAGGTGAACGTTCGATATACTACATCGTTGCAACAGATTCACTTATTTGAAATTTCCTATCAATTATAACAGTTGTGGTTGCATATTTGTTAATTGATGAGTCAGGAATTTTTACTCATTTAGGACTTGTTATTTATTGAATTAGTGTCCTCAATGCCTATTTTGTGTTCATAAATGATGATAAATTGTTTATGTGCAGCCAAAAGGCTTAAGAGAACAAGGAAAGAACATTATATTGTTAAAAGAAGCAAAAAAGTTAGAATATTGAAGAAAAGAAAGGCTGGAGCTCGCAAAAGTCACTAGACAATTCGTCAAGTGAGCATCTAGCTCGCCAAAAGATCCAGCAAGTTTGGCTTATGAACAGAGCCAACTCGACGAACTCAAGTGTAAAACACTGGATCGCCGAACCGATTCGATGAGTTCCACTCACCTTGCCAAAATGAATGAACAAATGCATAAGGAAGTCAAGTCCAATTGGCATGAAAAGGGCCATAAGTGAGTCGCCGAAGCCAAACGGCGACATCTATTGGGTTCAACAGTTGAGAAGTCAAGAATTCAAAAGCTGAAGTACTTAATTGTTGATGAAGCATGCTCATTGGTGGATCGCCAAGTCATTCGGTTTTCATGACTAATTTCACCGATTCAGTTGCGCAGTGAAATTTTTGGAAGTTTTTATAAATATATAAATTGCTCTTTGATGAAGAAACCATTCATAAAATGTTATTGAGCTTTCTAAAGCTACTCGTGCAATGTCTTACCCATGGGTTGCCAGATAATGTGCTCATGAAATATTTCTACCGGAGTCTTGACACCCTCAACAAGGGTGTCACCGATCAACTTATTTGAGACAACCATTTGCCGTGGCGTCAACTTTGCTTGATGAGATAACCAATATTAATCGAGCATGGAATACAAGGGAGGATCGAGGGACTCCTCTCAATGTTGGGTTGACTAAAGAACAAATTGAAAACAAATGAGAGCGTGATAAAACATGGCCAAGATAATGAACCAAATGGACTTGTTGATGAAACATGTCACGGGAGGTTGTTATAAGGCCGTGAATGTGGTTGGTGCTAGTAATGGGATGATCCCGAATGATTCTCAATTTGAAACCATGTATAATAAAGAGGTACGATTCTTATCAAATCAAGTGAGGGAGAGGGGTTTCTCGTTCGAGTTATCCAAGGCTACGCAGAAATCAAGGTTAGAAAAAAGATCCTGATGGTCGTTGGAGAGATAGGGAACGAGATTGGCTTGATAGGGGTGCAAATTGGAGAGAAAGGGATGGTGATACAGATCGTTATGTGCCTTCTCATGACCACCCAAAACCTAAATAACCAAATGTCGATACCTAAAGCTTTTGGACTGAGGATATGCTTGCCCACATCCTAAAAAATTGGGAAGGATCGGATAAAATGCTAAAGGAATTGAAGGCTGATTTTTCCTCTTTAACTCAAACAGTGACCTCTCATTTGGTTTCTATAAAACAACCTGAAACCAAAATGGGTCAAATATATGCTCACTTGAATCTGAGGAAAAAAGGGAATCTTCCTAGTGATACCATAGCCAATCCAAAGAACAATAATGCACAATTCATGGCTATCTTAAACAGAAGTGGTAAATTTATGGGAAGTGATGTGCCAAATGATGCGAATGCAAGTTCAAGCAAAGGGAAAGCTATTATTTTTTAAAGTGATGTAATTGCCAAAGAGTTGAACAATGAAGCTTCTAATGAGGTTGATGATGCATCGAAAAATGTTGTTTCCAGTGATTCTAAGAAGTCAAATGTGGGGGTTGTGCCTCCCTCTATACCTATAAAGCCGCTACCCAAAGTTACTCATTCTCTCAAATATTGAAGAACAAGGATGAAGACCTGAAGTTCCAAAAACTTCTCTCTGTTTTCAAAACTATTTCCATTAATCTTCCTTTGGTGGGGGCGTTGTTAGAAAACTGGGTTATGCAAAGTTTATGAAAGAGTTGGTCACTAAGAAGAGAAGTATGGATTTCAAGACTTTTGAAGTATCCCATAGTTGTAGTGCCATTAAGTCGAGAAACGTCGTTGTCAAGAAGAATGACCCGGGGGTATTTACTATCCCTTGCACTATAGGGATATTCCAATTAACTAAAGCATTGTGTTATTTGAGGGCGAGTATAAACTTGATGCTCTATGCAATTTTCACGCAACTTGGGCTAGGTGAGCCTAAACCTACAACTATGTGTCTTCTTATGGCCGACCGATCTATCAAGTTTCCTATTGGAATCCTTTTGGTCAAGGTAGACAAATTTATTTTTTGGGTGATTTTGTGATCCTCGATGCGAGATTAATATCAAGGTCCCTATTATTCTTAGTAGGTTGTTTTTGGCTACCTGAAAAGCTCTTGTTGATGTGGAAAGTGGTGAACATGAACTTTGAGTAAATGGGTAGGAAGTTACATTAATTTTTTTTAAATCGATGAAGCAACCAAGTGACCTCCATGTAATATCAATTATTGACGTGATTGATGAAGTGGTTGCTAGTGTGAGTGAAGTTTCTTGTGAACTATGATGGGGAGGAAATTCAAGATTATAATGAGGTAGTTGCTGCTCTATTAGGTTTAGGTTCATATTCTAAGAGCCCTTTGAAAATTGATATCGATTTGAAGAATAGGGAAAGTCCTCCTGCAAAGCCATCTATTGAAAACCCACCAAAGCTCGAATGGAAGGTACTTCCACCTCAGCTTCGTTATGTGTTCTTGGTAGCAAATAATACTTTACCCTTGATTACTGTTGCGTATTTACTTGAATGGCAAGCCCAAGTGCTTGTTAGTGTATTGAAAAGATTTATTGACGTTATTTGGTGCAAACATTGTGGGAACCCCTCCCCCTCCCAGTATTTTTGTACTCACAAGATTCAATTGGCTAGTGATTGTAAGACAAGTATTGAACATCAAAAGAGGTTGAATCCTCCAATTCAAGATATCGTCAAGAAAGAGATTATTAAGTCGCTTGATGCGGGAGTTGTCTACCCTATTGCAGATAGCAAGTGGGTTAGTCCCGTCCAATATGTTCCTAAGAAAGGAGGTCTGACCATAGTCCCTATGAAAAAGGGGAGCTTGTGCTAATGCTACCGGTTACCGGTTGGTGTGTATGTATGGACTATCGTATGTTGAATGTGTGGACCGAGAAGGATCATTTTTCGATACCCTTTTTGGATCAAATGCTTGATAGACTTGCTGGTCGTGGATGGTATTTCTTCTTAGATGGTTACCTTGTTATAATCAAATCTCCATTGTATCGAAAGATCAAGAAAAGACAACCTTGACATGTTCCTATGGGATGTTGTCTTTCAAAAGAATGCCCTTCGAATTATGTAATGCACCAGAGATATTTCAACGCTGTATGCTCTCTATTTTTGTTGATATGGGAGAGGATTTGATGGGGGTTTTCATGGATGACTTTTCAATTGTTGGATATACATTTGAAGTGTGCCTAGAGAACCTTGGTAAAATCGTGCAAAGATGTGTCAAAACAAACCTTGTTCTCAATTGGGAGAAATGTCATTTCATTGGCAAGGAAGGTACTGTATTGGGGCACAAATATTATGGGGAAAGCATGCAAGTTGATCAAGCTAAATTTGAAGTTATCGCCAAGTTTCCTCCTCCTATCTTGATTAAAGGTGTTAGAAGCTTCTTGGGTCATGCGGGTTTCTTCCGAAGATTTATAAAAGATTTCTCTAAGTTTGCTTATCCACTTTGCAAGCTACTTGAAAAGGAATGTATCTTCGAGTTAGATGAAGCTTGTGTCAAAGAATTTTTGTCTTTAAAAGAGAAGTTTGTTTCGGCTCCAATCATTGTTGCTCCAGATTGGATCATTCCATTTGAGTTAATGTGTGATGTGAGTGGTGTGGCTTTGGGGGTTGTACTTGACCAATGCAAGATAAATTTCTTTCACTCGATCTACTATGCAAGCAAGACCTTGAATGTAGTTAAAAAAAACTACACTGTCACTGAGCAAGAGTTGTTCGCCATGGCGTATGCTTTTGAGAAGTTTAAAGCTTATCTTTTGGGGATCAAGGTGGTGGTACTTACCTAACATGATACTATACATTACTTGATGGCTAAGAAATATGAAAAACCAAGGTTGATCTAATAGGTATTATTACTGTAAGAGTTTGACTTTAAAGTCAAAGATCGAAAGGGGTGTGAGAACAAAATGGAGGACCATTTGTCGAGGCTTGAAAGGAATGTGATTGTTTCCGGTTAAAAAGATATTGTGGAATCCTTTTCCAATGAGTCGGTAATGATTGGGTCAAATGGTACCCCCACCTTGGTATGCTGCTTTTGCCAATTATGTGGTTTGTGGGATTCATCCCGATGGGCTAAATTTTTACCAACGAAAGAGGTTCCTTTGTTATGCAAAGAATTATTTTTGGGGTGAACCTTACCTTTTTTGGGAGTGTACTGATCACATCACTAGAAAATGTGTTCCGGAAGTGGAGGTAGAGGCTATTCTTGACGCTTCCCATGTGTTACTGGTTGGTGGGAACCATAGTGCAGTGTGTACAACTACTAAGGTACTACAAAGTGGTTATTATTGTCCAACATTGTATCAAGATGTGAACTCTCTTGTAACGAAGTATGTGCAATGTCAAAAGCAATGAGGCATGCCGTGAAGGCATGAATTACCTCTCAATCCTATTTTAGGGGTTAAGTTGTTTGATGTATGGGGAATTGATTTCATGGAGCCTATTTTGAGTTCATATGGAAACAAATACATCTTGGGAGCCGCTGATTATGTCTCTAAATGGGTAGAAGTGATGGCCCTACCAGCAATGAAGGGAGAAATGAGGTTCAATTCCTCAAGAGATATATTTTCACGAGATTTGGCACTCCACATGCATTCATTGGTGATGAGGGATCTCATTTCTGTAACCATATGTTCGACTCGTTATTGAGAAAGCGTGTAGTCAAGCATAAGTTTTCTACCCCTTATCATTAACAAACAAGCGGGCAAGTCGAGGTGTCCAACAGAGAAATCGGAAGGGATTTTGGCCAAAATCATTAATACAAATCGAACCTATTGGTCCCAAAATTTAGATGACGCGCTTTGGGTATACAAAACTTTACTCAAGAACTCGATTGGTATGTCCCCGTATCAATTTGTGTTTGGTAAATCTTGTCATCTACCGGTTGAACTTAAACATAAGGCATTGTGGGCCTTGAAGGCCATGAACTTTAATTGGGAGGATGCGTCGAAAAAGCGAGTTGATCAACTATATTCTTTGGATGAGTTTCGTCTTCGAGCTTATGAGAGCTCAGCCCTTTATAAGGAATAAATCAAGAAATGTCATGATGCAAAAATCTTTCATCGAGAGTTTAAAGTTTGTGATCTTGTGTTTCTCTACAACTCTCATTTCAGACTCTTTCCGAGAAAACATAAGTCAAAATGTTTAGGTTCATTCAAAGTAAATCGTGTGTTTGCAAACAGGGCAATAGAATTTGAAAACAAGGATGGGTTGATGTTCAAAGTTAATGGGAAAAAGTTGAAGCTTTACTTTGGGGAATGCCCCAATGTAACTAAGATTGATGTGGTGTATTAGGATGATGATTGAATACATGTCAATGTCGTGCAATGACGTTATCTAAGGCACTTCTTGAGAGGCAACCCAATCTTTACTTTTTGTTATTTGAATAACATTTGTTGGACGGGTAGGTTGAAGTTCGTAATTTGGGAGAATGCAGATAGACAAGGGGCTAGAACATTAGGCGAGTCACCGAATTGCCTCAATAACTGCCCAAATGCAACGCCCGTTGAAGGTCAAGAATGAGGAAGGCTCTGGGATTTTAGGCGAGCTTACAACTCATTCAGTGAGTCCCCAAGTTGGATCGGTGCGCCCAATCGAGTTCACCCTTTTCACCTATTGAAGGCTAAATATTCTGTCAAATTTGGCGGGCTGAAGCTCATTCGGTGAATCGCTGAGTTGTTCGGTGACGTTAGTTCAGTTCACCGAATAGAGCGCCCACTAAAGGGTCATGTTCTCTCTAACCCTTTTAAATTCAAATCTTCTCTTAATATTTGAATTATTTGACTCCTCTACTCTTTCAATAAAAAAAATTAGACTATAATTTCATGTAAGTGTAATTTTTTCCTTTGTGTGGGATTGCATCTGAAGTGTCCTCGTGATTTCTATACTTTTCCGTTCGCCGCTTTTGTGTGTTCGTCTCAAACTGAGGTTTGTTTCTCGAATTCTTCTTGATCTTATGAAATACTTAGGCTTTTGATTGAATTGTATTCCTCGATTATATGCTTGTTGATTCTTATAATGTTCAATTGAAATCGAGCATGTAAAATAAATCATTTGGGCCAATTTTTTAAGTTTATCGTGTTAGATCATGAAATTATGAGTGTTGCATGTTAGGTAGTGTGTGGGTGAAAATCTAAGTAACCCAAATTCAACCGAATGACTTGAATTTACTCAATGACGGATTGGGTGACATCGTTCTTAAGGGCAAAATCGTTGTTTGGTTAAATTAGTGTTAATTGGGGGAAGTCTGAGTACCCTGACCTGTGAATTCATCATTGGTAGTTATGAATAGGTTGAAATTGTGTTTAAAATGATGTGTCATAGGCTGTTGATTGTGAATCAAGAAAAATATTGAGGAGGTGATGTGTTGGCGATTTTTGCAAGCTACGTCAATCTCGACGAGTTAACTCGACGCATCGCCAAATGTCCTCCCCAACGCCTAGCTTCTAGGCTTGTGAAGAGGAGTCACTATCCTTTTCGGCAATGACACTTCACCTCGCCAAATGGCTTTGAGATCGCCCTTTTGAGTTGAATTTTTTTCTGGGAACGTCTGTAACATTTGAGGCCTCTTTTCCCTAATCGAGTTGACTCAGTGACTCGCTGAACTGCTTCGGCATGTTTTTCTGCATTATTCTTTGAGAATTCTTTTCACTAAACTTTTGCGACCAAATTTGTTCTCATTTGTGTGCTTTTATAGGTATGGCCAGACCTAAGGTTCCCGCTCAGCGTTTTATTGATGAGAACTACCCTTGACCTTGGGGGCAAGCCAAACCATAGGGTCCACCACCCTAAAAGAAAACAAAGGGAGTTGTGATCGCGGCAAAAGTTGAGACTTCCCAAACCACTCATCGTAAACCTCCATACGTGAGTGGTAAGGGTAAAAAGAAGGTTGTGACTAACAGAAGCTCCGATGATAGTGTGGTATCACGACTCAGGGGTACCCCCTAGACCTAACATGGCCTACAAGACCCCGAGAGGCCTCATATAAGACACTTAGCTTTCATAACATAAAATTATAGAAATGAGCGGAAATTTAAAGTATTTCAACAACATCAAAGTCTTTTATAAACGAACCGGAAGTCTAATACACTTTGTCTCAAACCATCTACAATATGAATATCTTGGGACACAACCCATACAATAATGTTCAGAACATACAATGAATTATGGTCAAATCCTTGAATTCTATGAGGACTCACCAATCTTTAATCCTTGCTTCTACTAAGATCCTAACCATGGGGATGAGATCGCCGAACCCTACATTTGGATAAGAAATGTAGGCAAGAGTATGTGTTTGTACAAACATGTACAAAATATGATAGCTAGCATAAACATCTAAATAAGCATAAGAGATAGACAATATAGGTCATAAAACATAACTAATACGCATCATAGTTCATATCAACATAGGAGGAATACTTCTTGAAGTAACCTCAAATCAACCATACTCATCATGGAAGGCAACTCAAGCAACAATCCAAGCTCATCACTAATCAGAACATAGTCTAGCTTATCTTTTATAGACATGGGGAACCGTCTTTTGCCTTACTCTAAAGAAATATGGACAGTCGCCTCTAGTCCTTCTTAACATATGGATCATGGGTACTCGCCTCTAGTCCAACTTAACATATGGATCATGGGTACTCGCCTCTTGTCCAACAACATGTGACATGGGTATTCGCCTCTTGTCATTCTATCAAGATCATGGGTATTCTCCTCTAGTCCAACTTAACATATGTAGAATGGTACTCGCCTCTTGTCCATCAACATGTGACATGGGTATTCGCCTCTTGTCATTCTATAAGGATCATAGGTATCTTTCTCTAGTCAAACTTAACATATGGATCATGGGTACTCGCCTCTTGTCCAACGACATGTGACATCGGTAATCGCCTCTTGTTATTTTATAAGGATCATGGGTATTCGCCTCTTGTCCAATCATATCTTAAGGACATGAAGATTCGCCTCTTGCTCATCTTTAAGGAATAAGGGTAATCGCCTCTTTATTCTACTTCATGTTATAGGGTAATCGCCTCATATCCATCTCATTTGGAGGTCCTCGGAGATTCTCTAGCCTCATCAATTTCTTAGTCATTAGCATTATATTCATTTTAGGTGAGCAATCCTTTCAACCTAGAATCATTCAATGTCAAAAAACCTGATCACATGCATAACGTAAGCAATTCATGTGGGAACTATCCTTTCCACAACAATTACATCAATAGTCAACAATTGACAACATAAGCTTTACTATCAAAGCACTATATCACATAGTCATATATGTGATATTCAATATCATAATCATCTCATAAGCTTCAATCTCAAAGAAATTGTAATCCAGATTCATCATATATGCTTCAATTCTAATGTATCTCAGCAATCCTAGATTGAATACATTTAAACCCACAAATTCTCCATTCATGGCATAAAATCCATTTACATCAATTTCATCCTTCTAGACATGGTTTAGGCATGGGTACATGTAATTTCATCCTAAAATCATATATTAGTATCAATTCAATCATAAAAAATCATAAATTTTCATCAAGACCCACAAAATTGGAAGAAAACCTAACTCAAATTGGGGAATTTCATTTTCTCAATTGGGGAATTCTTAGGGACACCATGGATTAAATGAATCCATGGATGAAAAGCCATCATACCTTGATTTCAAAGCCCACAAATTCTTGAGGAATGGAAACTTGACCTTGATCCTAGCTCCAACACTTTCTTCTTCTTCAAGTTCTAGAGAGAGAAATATTTGAGAGGAAGACTTTGGGATTTCTTTTGGATTTTTGAAATAATGATTTGAATGGGTGAATTTTGGGGTTAAAATGACTTATATAGGGGTTCTAGGCTTGGGTAAAATGGCATAGCATTGAGTTAAAACAATTGGGAAAAGACCCAATAACCCCTGACTTAAAAACTGCCGAATTGGCTCATTGGAATATCACCACGGGTCGTGATGACCACCACTGCCTGTCAAACGGGTCGTGAAGAAATTCAGCCTGACAATGCTTCACTATTTCGGGTATAACTTCTTACTCCGAGATGGGAATTGGGTGAACTCAGTGGCGTTAGAGATAGGACTTAGAGACCTTTGATTTGATAGGTCATGCGCCACCTAATTTGTTTTGAGCTAAAAGATATGATTGTTTGAAGTTGACCCTAAACTCTAAGTCTAATGAAAAGCCCTTCACAGACGACTTCACAAACTGTATGGGGCTTCACGGGACGTTTTGATGCCCGTGTCCCTTACCAGTAGCTAGGTTTGCCACCCCTCTTCCTCTATAAACCAACTCTTGTCCACGACCCCTCCCACGTACCGTGGTAGTAGACGGCTCGTGAGGAGGGTCCCTATTTTGGGCAGCCTTGCCTAGCTACTAACTAGCCCTCCACGAGTGTCACCACGACCTGTGGTCCCCACCACGAGGTGTCATGGTGGTCATGGAAGGTTAAGGTAGTGTTGTTGGTTACTGCCTAAGGTCTACGGGCACCACCACGACTCGTTGTGCCCTCCACGATCCATGTGGTCTTCATGGTGGGTACCAAGGATAAATCTTAGGTTTTTAACCACTCACTTGGACCCTTTCTTAGGCAACTAAATTCTGAGGTGTTACATTATCTCCCCTTCGGAGACATTCGTCCTCTAATGGCATTCTAGAGACCTCTTAACTGAAAAGACTCAAGACTAGCAGCCCAACATGGATGCAACTCATCTAAATTCACAAACCAAGGAGAAAACATTGACTCCAAGCTAAACATACTCAATGCACTATAAGGAAGGTAGGTACTAAATCTAGCAACTCAATATGCATGGAATTTCTAAACTACTCATGTCCAAGGAAGAACTACCATCTCCAAGCTAAAAGCATTCTCAACACAATCGCATAGAGCCTATATGCAATCTATACACAAAACATATATCCAAGGAGGAATGCTCAACTCCAAGCTAAGGCATGTTCATCAATTCATCTCATGAATTCTATAGGCAACTCATACTCAATGCACAACAACATGAGGAAAACATCAATCATGTATATTCATTTTCTTTCAAAACACAAGTTTTCATGAACATTCATAGCATAAGGAAATCATGGGAATATCTAAAACACACGTGACAACCAAATCAAAGAACAAACAATGAGGAACTCGTTACCTCAAGCTATAGTAGAAGGAAAAAGATGGGAATATCAGGACATCATATCGGCCTTGCCCTCCCAAGTAGCACCCTCAACTAAATGATTCCTTCACAATACTTTCACGGAAGCAACTTTCTTAATTCTTAATTTGTTAACTTGTCGGTCTAACATCTCAACCAGAACTTCCTCATAAGAACTTTCATCATCTCCCAAACCTTCTAAGGGAACTATGGATATTGGATCTCCAACAAACTTTTTCAATCATAGAGACATGGAAAATCGGATGCACCGATGCCAACTCCTTAGGCAAAGCTAACTCATAAGCAACATTACCAACATGTCTCAAGATCTCATATGGGCCTACAAAACGGGGACTAAGCTTCACTTTCTCTCTTGATATTGATA
Organism: Solanum verrucosum; assembly: GCF_900185275.1. Lineage (NCBI taxonomy): Eukaryota > Viridiplantae > Streptophyta > Magnoliopsida > Solanales > Solanaceae > Solanum > Solanum verrucosum. Next base: position 56,537 of record NW_026019887.1, read on the forward strand.
ATTGAAACCTATTGAATTACATTATGTTACACGTTATTTATTTCCATTCTACAAGAAGTTAGAGCACTTCCATACTTCAGACTGGAATTCTCTTTCATACCATTCCTCGTGGGATCGACGCCTACTCACCATTGGGTTTATACATGTTAGCAACCGCCTACACTTTGAATTATAAGAGGTGTAGTTGAGCATTATCATTAACTTGTTTGAAAATTCTTAATAAATATAGCAGTTGCTACTGCACAATTCAAACTTATTTTGAAATTCTCAACAAGTATAAAAATTAATATGATAAATTTTATAATTTTTCTGAAAGACTCATAAAGTACAGTAGATCCTACAACAGAGTTCATACTTGTCTTGAAATTCTTAGAAAGTACAACAATTGTTGTAATAGATTTTATAATTATGTGGAAATGCTCAACAAGTATAGAAATTGTTATAGAAGAATTCTTACTTGTTTAAAAATTGTTCAACAATTTAATGTGCATAGAAAAAAAAAATAAGATCATTATATATAAAAAATGAAACAAGTTCACAAACAACAACAAGAATTTGAAATAAGTTTTTATGGAGCAGCTCACTCCGACCATATACTTTTTTGTGCCCAACACTTTTGCATATGGAGCATTTTTTTGTTGGAAATGATTCCCTGATTCCCGACCTTTGCTTCATCTTCCTTCATCCCACTTGATCCGACTCAATATGTGAATGAATTATTTTTCTCTCTAAATCTTCATAATAATTGATTAAATGTGTCACATGAAACAAAAGTTTTCCCCCAACTATGTAAAAATGTATGTCTCTACCTTATAATACAATAATCATAAATTTGCCTCTGATAGTCTTCATAAAATTTAATATGAACCACTATCATGCTATGTGAATAAGGTATTTTATCCATGTCAAACACTTTACAAGTAAATGATTTGGAAAGCAAATCGATAGTTTCAGCTCCATCATGTCCGGGTGACAATATACTTGTAGTTGAGTTTGCTATGATTGTTTCAATCAAAGGAACAAAGATAATTTGTATCCTCATAATTTTCATATGCCTTCGATGGAATATTGCTATGAACCTCTTATTTATTTCATCAAATAGAGTAGTTATGGAAAATTCTCTTTTATCAAAAAACATTGTTTTAACCGACTTAGTAATGTTTGTTGTCATAATACTACACCTGATCTATCCAAACTTTGAAGTTTCACAACTCTCAGCTCCCACTTACACTCAGGACGTACATATTTCAAACAAATCACATCACACAGATTGATTAACTTTTTAAATCTAATATTTCACTTCTTACAAGTAGTTTTTAGCGCAACATTTAGTTCTTGTTTATTCACAAATTACATGCCATTGTAAAAACCCATTTTGTCTTTTTAAACATGATAACTTGTATATGTTAATTGTTTAGTTGTCGGTGTATTGCTGGCAAATTCAGGAGTACAAATTTGTTCAAATGTACTTTCTTTATCTGTAATATCCATATTGATTCCATTACATTCATCATTTAATAATTGTTCGTCTTGACAGAAATTGTCGTTCTTTACCAACCTTGTAACCACGTATGTCCGTAAGATATGTCTAGTTTTATCTTACAAATAAGTAGACAAACTCTTAATCTTTTGTCGTTAAAGAAACCGCCGTCTCCTTTTTACTGTTGTTGTGTATGAACGTAATATCAACATCTTTAAACTCACAATTTTTATATCATAATGAAAAATCACCGCTATTTTATTTATAATAACTATGGCCTTTTAATGCCAAATATAGCAATTATTGGACTCAATTAATTTACCATTGCAATCAACCTCTAATTAGTATTTTGTCCTCTATTAATGACATCCAAGGTACCTGAAGAGATTATGATTTAATATAAAAATTTAGTCATGACATGAGAGAAAAAAATAGTGATAAAAATTGTTGTAAGTGATAAGCATCTGATGCTACTATTACAGTAGTTACTTAAACATATTGTCACGACCCAAGATAGCCCTTAGCCGTAACATGGCAAATAAAACCACGAGAGGCTCCATACAGTCCACTTAGCATTCATCATAAAAGGTAATAGAATACAAAAGATTTAAAGGAGAGTTTCAACATATAAGAGATTATAAAGTGAAGGGGAAGTCTAAACATTGTCTCAAAGACATATAGTATATAAGAAATGATCAGGGCATAGCCCGTACATCAATTTCAAAACTGGAAGTAAAGAAAAAAAGTGAAACAAAAGCTCGGTCCTCGGAACATGAGGACACACCAATCTTCAAGCTTCTATATAAGATCCCTAGCCACAAAAGTGCTAATTTGAAAAGATGGTCCCTACATTTAGGAAAATGTAGGCAAGAGTATGTGTTAGTACAAATATGTACGAAGTATGATAGTGATGTATAAAACATGTGAAATCATGCAAAAAGGGAAATTTTCGTAATATGCAATGACCAAGCTAAAACATGATATAAAAGGGTTAGAAAGCATAGGTCATAAAACATGGTCAATGCAAGTAGACTTTGTCTTGAAACACATGTAAGATACTTCTTAGAGTAACCTTGACTCATTAGTGTGTGAGAATTACCTTTACCCGATATGTAAGACCATATGAGTTATCAATATGGAATTTGGGGTCTACCCCACACCTAAAAGAGGTGTCCTACTTGCCAACGTAAGACCATGAACTTCTAGCTAATGTCTATCTAGACAAATCCTATGTCGGCATATAGTTTATAGGACATGTGTAATCACCAGTTGTCCACTCGACGCTAAGCATAATTCTCACGGAATATTCATTAGTCTTATTCATCTTTTTTTTATAGGACTTGGGTAATCGCCTCTTGTCATTATATCATAAAACATGGGTAATCGCCGCTTGTCTTTTATTAGAGGACATGGGTAATTGTTGCTTGCCTCATTCTTAGAATAGGTTCTTAAAATTCATTCATTTTAGGTGAGAAGACTTTCAAACTTAGAATCCTTTATGTGATAAAAGCCTTTCGCATTCATGCGTGAGGTAATTATGTGAGAAATCCTTTCACAACAATTAACAATAACAACAACATAGGTGCTTCATTCTCAGAGCCATTTACATCATACCCTGTTAATTTCATAAGAACATGCATAATTTCATAAATGTTCTTTCATAGTTAAAAACCCACTTTCAATCATAAATATCAAGAAAACATGGCTTAAGCATGGGTTCATGGGGATTCATCTTAAAATCATGAAATATAACTCAATTCATGCATAATAATACATAAACCAATCAAATAAATCAATATTTAAAGGAACTCATGACTTGGAAGAAAACCCTAACTCAATTGGGGATTTTTAAATTTGTAAATTGGAGAATTTAAGAACTCCATGGAGGAAAGGGCTCCATGGGTGAAAACTATCATACAATGCCAAAAGCATGCCTTCAATAGTGGAATTGGAGGATTGACAAGAAACCCAAGTTGACTCCTTCTTCTTCCAACTTTCTAAAAAGAGATATATTTTGGAGAGGAAGACTTGTTCTTCTTTTAGTAATTTGATAGAATGATTACAATTGGGGAAATTTGGGTTTAAAACACACATGTATAGGGCATTAGGTGAAGGGTAAAATGAAATAGCATTAGGCTAGAACAATTAGGAAAAGACCCAAAAGCTCTTAAGAAAGTTAACTACCAACCTCACTCACGCCCCAATCTATGGTCTATTGGTCAGACCATGGACCGTCCTGGTTGGTTGTGGTTAAGATAAAAGATCACTAATTGTGGACCCCCAACAACTGACAATACCTATGGCCTGTGGGTCCATTGACAAATCGTGGACCACGATTTTAGGTCCCAACTCTTAACCTTAAAATTTCTCTAAGTCTGGGATTCACCTACGAGACTTATCTACGGCTCATGCATTGAATGATGGATTGTCCTAGTGAACCGTTGAAAAAGTAGTGGAGGTTGACATTTTTGGAAAATTGTTACTTTTCGACCACGCCACCACCAACGGGCCGTCATTCCACTTACGGGCCATAGGTTGTGTCATCTGTGCTGGCACCAGGTCTGTGAAGAACTGAAATTTTCTCCCTTTTTGGATCCGAGGTGTTACATATATGCACGAGTTGCTAAGAATATGTGACAACTCTATCTGTTTCAATAGTTTCTACATTTGTTTCAATAATTGGTGCATATATTGCTGCAAATACTATATCAATTGCTATGAATATGAGACAATTGTAATTGTTTCAATAGGTGTTGCATTTGTTTCAACAATTGTCCCATATGCTTATGCAACCACTATCGTAGTTGCTGAAATGTATGCAATAATTGATGAAACGTATGCAACAGTTCCTAAAATAATTTTACAATATTTTTTTATGAGTAATGCCTTTAATAGTACATTATTCACTTACCAAAATAGTTGAAATCATCTCTCGTACAATTTTCAGTGCTACACAATGAAATTTTAGTCCATAATATGGGTTAAATGATTGAACTTTTTTTCATCGATTCTTCTAACAGGAAGAAAAAGAAGAAGAAGAAGAAAGAGTAGAAACAACAAAAACAACAACTACAACTAAAGAAGAAGAAGAAGAAGAAGAAGAAGGCAAAGAAGAAGAAGAAATTTAGGTGGGGTGAATGATGGAGAGAAGGACCAAGGAAGGCGGGAGAGGCAGATCAGAAAATAAGCACATATTCCCATTTTTGATAATTAGGATTAGTGTAATGACCCTCGGGGTCATTTGTATTTTTATATGTGCTTTTCCTATTTTGCCCCTTCCCGTAGCTTCCTTATATCTTTTGTGTGGTGATGGGTTGGGTGGCATGCTCCCCAAGGCATTTATTTTAGTTTTGGGCAAGATTTGGGGTTTTGTAAGCTTAATGCTTGAAAGAGCTGACTTTAGTCAACATTTGCAAATTCTACCGTTCGATAGGAATTTTTTCAGTTCCATCGGCTTTGGAAGGTCATTTTTGTCTATTGTGCTAATCTGTTTAAGTTGGTGATATGGGTAAATGGATCTATATTAATTCTCTATATGTTGTTGATAGTTTGACAATGATCTAAGGGTCTTTGAAAGGGAGAAGTGCCTGAATTATAGTTCGTGTGTAGTTTTCGGCCTTTAGGTAGGTTATGGCTTCATTTTCTTATAATTGTCTTTGTTAGATTGATTATATTTGGGTAGTAATTCTCGATTTAGGTTGAACCCTTAGGTTGTGTTGAGCATTATTGATCCTTGGACAGTTATGGCCATAGGTTGGGTTGTCTAGTTTTAGTTAGGAGAAGCCTTAGTTTAGGTAATCTTACGTGAGTAGTATCTTTAGACCTTGCTTCTAAGTTGCGTGAAACTTAGGATTGTCTTGGATTTGATTGGTTTTGTAGGTTTGATTGATGGTATGGATCCTTGAGTTGTGATTTTTTATTGTTTTTTTATATTATTGGACTTGAGGCTGTAAGCTTGGATTAGCAAGAGATCCAAGTTAGTACTCTTGTGGTGTGACAGGTGTTCTACCCATTTTTTGTGTAATACATGACTTGGTTTGTGAAAAAGGAATATACCTTAATGAGTTGGAAGTCCTTGAGACCTGTTCAGAATTAAAAGTGGTAAAAAGCCGTTTATTTGTTTTATCACACCTTTGAGGTGCTTTTCCTCTAATGCGCTTGTTAGGTCATTTCAGGCGGCCCATTGGCCTAGGCTCGGGCTACACTCTACTACTCTAATTTACTTTGATGATTAGATCAAAATACCATCACGGGTGGCTCGTTGATACATATATATGGGTTATGGGTAAGCTTGATGTGCCATATCGAGTGTCACGTGGATACATCTATCTAAGTTATCGACTTACCATTAAGCTTGAGGCACCATTCGAGTCGGCTCGATGTTTCTTCAGGCTTAGGATATTTCCTTTCTTGGTGTTTTACATTATACCATTACATTAGTTGCTTTTGAGTGTGTTGATTGTTTGATCTTTATGTATAATTGTTTGTTTTCATATGCATGTTCTCCATTATATTCTTGTTGTGCCTTTTTTCCCTTGACTTGCTAGTTTCTTCATGCTTCTTATACATAGTTTATCTTTCTGAGCTCGGTCGGAATATGATGTCTATTGGGTACCCCATGTTTTGGTACTTATACTGCATTTCTGCATCTTATTGTGATGCAAGTCCCAGTTAGAGCCACTCGCAGTAAGCATTTGGATTTCCCTTGGTGGCCACATACTTTGATTTTTGGTGAGCTATCGACGTTCAGAGACTTGCTACTGTCCTTCTTTTGTACACACTCATTTTTTATTTTGGAGTAGTGAGTCCTCTGAATAGTTGTATGGCTTTTTGCTTATAGTAGCTCCTATATAGGTGCCACCAGGTCCTTGGATTGGTATCTTGTGTTAGTTTATCTTTTGGTCACTTTTGGGCCTATTTTGTACATTTTATATCGTACTATAGATATATATTATATGTCCCTTCTTTCTATATACATTACCCTTATCTTGTACTTTTATTATTTTTGTCTTATATATTTTGTGTCTTCCAAATCTTGGTGTTTGTAATTAACCTTGTCCACTCTGTGGGTTGTAGTGAACCACTTAGAAACGGCATTCCAGACTCAACATAATTGATGAAACACTTATCTAGTTAGCATATATTGGGTCAAAGTGTTAATAAAGGTGCAGTTTATTTAAAACATATTCAATATCCCCTAAAACTAATTATAAACTTGTCACCCTTATTACATACTTAAAACTTGTACCACACCTTTTCAAATTCAAGACTTTTTGGTCACCCTTAGGCCTTAATTGATTCACCCTAGTTTCTTGTAAAACCCCATAAATTTCTAAGCTAAGACTGAATTACTTTCTGTATGAATATAGACTTGTACTATATGGTTCCTAGTTTTTTGTGTGTATTAAGGTCATTATGAAGTGTAAAAGATGTGGCATAAGTGATTTAGAGTCATTAGGGACCTCTAAAACTAAGTCGAGTTTAAAGTTTCCCTACTAATTTAGTTTTTCTATGAGCTCGTGAAAGAATAAACTTAAAGTAACCTTAACTCTAAAATTAAAGAGTTAGGTGACTCATAACCTACCAAATTAAAATTCTATGAGTCTTCTTTCCAAAGCCACCGATTGTTTGTTCATCAATGTTTTGAGTAAAAAGTTATGGTTGTTTTTCTAAAACTTGTCGAGACAGGAGAATTTGGCGAAGACACCTGTCATTTTGGCAAATCGTTGGTGTTGTCATAACCCAAAGAACACCGTAGATGTGACAAGTATAATAGGATCCCAAAAGTCCTTAAACAAGCCACTTGACATAAGAAATGATAATAATTGAAAGAAAGACAAGATAATAGTCTCGATCAACATCATTAATACCAAAAGAAACAGAGTACAACTCATAAGGGGAAACATCTAATGTCAGACATAGGCATCAACTATCATAGTATGAGGCTAGGAAAGACACCTAACTCACAAAGTATGAAACTGAAATGGCATGAAAAAAAAAAAGCAACATAGGTGGCATTGCCCTTAGAAAATGAGGAGTCACCAATAATCAAAGCAAACTCAATCGTGTGACATAAAACATCAGACCCTATAGTTTGAAATAATATAGGCACAATATGCACCAGTACTTTGAATGTGCTGAGTATGGAAAAAATTCATAAAAATTTAAAACATGAAAATATGGGAACTTAAACACGATATGCATGACCAAGTAAAAGCGTAATAAAAACTTTAAAGATAAATCATAATTGATGAAAAAGGTCAATGCAGACTTGAAATAGATAGGAATAGGCTTTGATAAAACCTTTGAAGAAAACATAGTTCAATTATCTCATATTTACCGTTAACTGCCAATAAGACCATTGAGCTATAACATGGAATCCAGTGTGACCATCCCACCTAAAAGAGAGAGTACTTCTTTCCAAGGTAAGGAACCCATACATTCAATCTTGCAGAAGTGGATCCTCTAGATTGGGTCATTTAAGACAATCGTATGGGGCACGTAGTTAGGGAGAAAAGGATTGTTTTTAGAGACCCATCCTCTGATAATGGAGTGTCTCAATCTCAAGGTCCTCTCAAGGCTAAGTAAAATCCCAATGGAGTAGACAAAGCCATAATTATATCAAAGTACTCAGAAAGGTTATAACCAAGACTCCTAATAAAGTCATAAATTCGTATTAGAGTACAGCCTTTTAAAACCATGATTTTGTAACTGTTTATTTAGACACTTACCTACCTAAGAATCTAAATAATGATTTTCTTTCAATTGTGAGAAAAAATTTCACAAATCATTGATACTTTATCTTAAAAGCAACCTTTAGTCATAATAATCAATCTCATAAAACATGCATAAATCCACAACCATAACTCATAAGTTCATAATCATAGTTGAAGTACTAATGAATTGGCTCCAAATGAAATCAATTGGAACACATGTAATTGAATAAAATCATGCATAATAAGAGTTCATAAAAGCAATGATATTATTATGAATTTAACCCATGAAGATTTTACCTAAAAATGTAAGAATTGGGTAAAATAAATGGGAGAATTGAGTATCTTTTGGAACCCAATGGATGAAAAGTGTCACGGCCCAGGGGTACACCCTAGATGTAATATGGCACATAGAACACCGAAGGACTCCATGTAAGACACTTAACATATCATAACATAAGATGATAGAAAAGTGCAGAAATTTTAAAACATTTTCCATACAATCAAAGTCCTTTATAAAAGCAAAGCGGAAGTCTTATTACAATTGTCTCAAACCATCTAGAACATGAATATCTTTAGGACGCAATCCATACAAAAGTCTAAAACATAAAAGAAAGACATAAAAAGAACGGTGAACAAATCCTCAATGCTATGAGGACTCACCAAGTCTTCAACTCCTTGCTCTACTAGAAATCTAGCCACGAGAATGGAACTCAATATCGCCAGACCCTACATTTGATAAGAATGTAGGCAAGAGTATGCATTAGTAGAAAAGTACAAAATATGATAGCTAGCATAACATCACAAGAGCATAACATAACGGTTAGTCAACCTAAGTCATATGCCATAATCATAAGAAAAACTACATGAAACATAAACTATAAGCATAAGAGACAACAACATAGTCATAGGCATAATATAAGCATTAGTCAACCCTTAGTCCTTCATATCATCAGAGGAACACTTTATAAGTAGCTTCATGTCATACTTGTGCAATGCATGGATAAAACCCCATAATCTCACCCATACTAAGTACCACCTTAGGCCATCATACATACTTACCATCTTTGATATCATCCTTAGCTTAATTCTCATAGACAAGGGAATCTCTCACCTTTAGTCAATCATAACAGGGAAGGCAACTATAGCACAATCCAACTTAAACATACATCATATATGAGAACACTTTCTAGGTAACATTAAGTCATACTTGTGCAATGCATGGATAAGCCAACATAATCCCATCCATACTAAGTACCACTTTAGTTCATCATACTCATACTTCTTGGTTGGGGACTAATTCCTCTTTTAAAACATTGGAAAACTAGGAGATACTTCTTTAAGCACATCTTAGTCCCTCTTCTTTACTTTTGAACACTATGAGATACTTTTTCAAGCATGTCTAAGTTCATTAATAACTTGAACACTATGAGATACTTTATTAAGCATGTCTAAGTTCATTAGATATTTGAACTCTTGCAGATGCTTCCTCAAGCATATCTTAGTTCATTATGTTTGAACACTTGGAGATGCTTCATTAAGCATGTCTTAGTTCATTAGCTTGTGAACACATGGAGATACCTTTTCAAGTATGTCTTAGTTCATTGGATATGGACATTGCTACTAGAAACCCGGACTACTCTATGTGAAGGCTTCCATCTCATGAGGCCTACTTTGGGAAAACCCGAACTCTACTATGTGAGAGTTCTCCCTTACTTTGGAAACCCGGACTCAACTAGGTGTGAGCCTCCTTTATCTTGGAGACCCGGACCCGATTATGTGTGAACCTCCATCTCTTTGTCTATATCCATTCGGACCAAGCATACACCATTTAAGACTAGTTATTAAGCCTTACTTTAACTCATGACTCACGGAGGGATGTCCTTCACAACCAATCCATGTTTCAAGTGATTCGATCAATTTATGCATTCAAGCATTCATAATGTAGATGAGGTGGGTAAAGTCCTTCCACAACAATGACACTTACTAGTCTACCATTCTCATAGAGGCTTCACTCTCAAAGCCATTACATACATAACTCAACATATTAACTTTACTCTCAAAGCCCTAGCAATCAACATTCATGACTACAAGCCTTACTCTCAAAGCTTTACTTATTACAATCATCATACATACCTAGATTTCAGGGAATTCTATTCACATGCTTCATTATTAAGTGATTCTAATCAAATATCATCATAAAGGTTCAATCTCAAGCCTTACTAGTCATGATCCATCACATATACATTATTATAATTCAATTCATGTCCACATGCTTTTATTCTTGAACAATTACTATATATGACATCAATCCTAGAAGATCATCTATGAATCCTCAATTTCCCCTTCACAAGGCATAAATCCACATTACTTCAATTTCACCAATTAGGCTAGGGTTAGGAATAGAAAACATGTAATTTCATCAGAATAACATGATTCACAACTAATTCTATCATAATTGATCATTATCCACTCAATCGGATAGATATACAACAACACCCACAATATAGGAAGAAACTCTAACTAGATTTGGGGGTTCATCTTCACAATTGTGGGAATTCTAGGGGCTCCATGGATGGAAGAATCCATGGATGAATAAGCTATCATACCCTTATTATAAAGCCTTACAAATCTTGCAACAACGGAATCTTGAATTGACCTAGCTTGATTCTCTTCTTCTTCTTCTTTACTTTCTAGAGAGAGTTTCTTAGAGGGAATTGGGTTTCTTTTGGTGAGTTAAAATAATTTCTAGGATCAATGAATTTAGGGGTCTAATAGCTTATATAGGTGATCTAAACTCTAATAAAATGACACCATTTAATCCCTAATTAATTCCGAAAATTTCCGTAATGCCCTCTCTTAACCGCCTAAGACCAAGGATTTGCCTCACCCATCAGACCACGCCCACGGGCTGTGGGTGGACCCATGGGCCGTGCTGGTCAACCGTGGATGGTGGCCTGCAGCTTGTTTCTGGGACCCTGACCCACGACCCCTCACCACGGGGTGTGGGTCCCCTTTTGTGAGTCTACTATTTTGGGCAGCTTTCTTGGGTTGTCCTTGGGGAATCGTACGTTGACATTCAACCGCGAAACCCTTCATTCTAACTATGGAAGGTTAGATTCAGGAATCCAACCATCACGTCAATCCCTAGTTTAGCCTACTAGTTTCCAAGTGTTACAAAAAGAATCCATTGTGAAGTTCTATAAACCTTGGGTAAGCAAATCTCAAAAGGTGAAGAAGGAAAATTGAACTTGAATAACCTTAGGCATCTCCCTTGAAGCTTCTTTGCAAGAATTCGGATAAGAAACCCTCGAGTGAATTTGTGAGTTTGAGTGAATGGGAGGAAATAAGTATTTTTTTGAAGGGTAAAAACAATTTTAGGGGTAGTTATAAGGCCAAAATGAAATATGTTAGGGGTCAAATTGGTAGGAAACGAAAAAAACACCCTTAATTCAAAACTTTCGAAAGACCTTACAGATTGGACTGACAAATCATAGGGATTCATGTGGTCCATCCTATCCATTCATAGAACACTTTAATAAAACCTAAAATGTTAAGAACTCCCATGGGACCCTTCTCCGAATCATTTTCCTTCCTACAACTCGTAGACCTAATCCGTAAAACACATGTTCAAGTCTAAAATCTTACTAAGTTCAATCACTTTCCATAGATACCTTTCTACAACTCATCTAGTGCATTTGTAGACATCATCGAAGACTTTACATTTTCCAAAATTCAACCCAAGTTCTATGAGTGCTATCTACGACCCGTAAGAGATTCCTACGAACCGTAGATGGGCTCGTAGGAACTGTATCAACACACTTTTTCCAAACTTTTCCCTTTCAAGCTCAACTTCAAATTTTTGAGGTATTACAATATCACACCTTGGGAATATTCATCCTCGAATGGGACTCAAGCCAGCATGAATAGACTGGGATAGAAACTAGCAGCCCAACCTTAATGCAATTTACATCAAATGCATATAAATAAGGAGAAATCAATCCAAGCTAAATCATAACTCAAAAATCAAGTTTTTATGAACATACATGAATGTTGAAACATGAGAATGACTAAAACTCATGAATCTGAAAGAATGAACCATGAGGAATTTCATACATCAAACTAGAATAGAAGAGGAGGGAAAGAGATGAGGATAATTGGACATCATATCGGCTTTGTCCTCCCAAGTAGAACTCTGAACTAGTTGATTCCTCCAAAGATCCTTCACGAAAGCCACTTCTTTAATTCTCAATTTCTAAACTTGACAATCCAAGATTTCAACTACAACTTCTTCATAAGAAAGACTTTCCTTAACCTCCAAACTTTCCCAATGACACTATAGATGTTGGATCTCCAACACACTTTTTAAACAAGTAGACATGAAATAGAAGATGTATCGATGCCAAATTGGAAGGTAATTCTAATTAATACGCCAACTTACCCACGGGCCTCAAAATATGATGTGGATCCACATAATGTGGACTAAGACGTCTTTTCTTCCAAATCTCATGACACCCTTAATGGGTAATATTTTAAAATGGACTTAATTAACAACATCAATTTCAATCTCTCTCTTTTTCTAACATCGGTATAAGACTTTCATTGGCTTTGAGCCGTTTAAACCCTTCCCTAATAAGTCAAACCTTCTCCATTGCTCATGCACCAACTTGGGCACTATCAAAGCGGTCACACAATCTTTAAACCAACCGATGGGAGAATTACACCACCTACCATTGAGACCCTTATATGAAGGCATACAAATACTTGAATGATAGCTATTATTATAAGTAAACTTGATCAAAAGAAAATAATCATCCAAATTACTTTTGAAGTAATTACACAAACTCTCAACATGTCTTCCAAAGCTTCTTATAGTACGCTCACCTTTTCCATCGGTCTAAGGATGAAATGTCATACTAAGCATGACTCGAATACCAAAGCCCTTTTTGAAAGACCTCACAAAATAAGAAGTAAATTGTGTACCTTGATCAGATATAATAGATAGAGGCACTCCATGAAACCTTATCATTTCTCAGATATACAACATGGCATAATCTTCCACCAAGTCAGAATCCTCACGGGAATGAAATGAGCCGACTTCTTCATACTATTCACAATGACCCAAATCAAATCGTAGTACCGCGGAGTGCGGGGTAAATCGGTAATGGAATGTATACTCAATTCTTCCCACATTCAAGTATGAATTCTAATGTCTTGGGACAAACCTTCCGTTTCTGATGCTCGACTTTCACTTGTTTGTGATTTGGACATTTAGCCACAAATTCTGTAATATCCTTCATTATCCTATTCTACCAATAGACCTCCAACAAATCACGGTACATCTTGTCTCTTAAATGAATATAATACCAAGAACTATGGTCTTCAGATAAAAAATATTTCCTCAACTCTTCAACGTTTGGAACACACAAACAACCTTGATAATGAAGCACACCATCTCTCCCTTGGGAGAAAGCATCTATAGGCTTTTTAAGCACCACTTCCTTCCACTCTATCAAAATTGGATCATGATCTTTCTTAGCTTTTACTTCTGACACAAAAGATGCTTTTGACCCATTCAGAACAATGATACCACCCTCATCAGAATCAACCAAATGAACTCGTACCTGGGCTATACTATAAATGTCGCAAACTTACTCTTACTTACCATCTTCAACATAGGACAAACAACTTATGGACAAGGGACTAAGGGCATCGGCCACCACATTGACCTTGCCCAAGTGATAGAGGATGCTCATGTCATAGTCCTTCAAAAGTTTGAGCCACCTTCAATGGCGGAGACTTGGATCCTTTTTCTTGAACATGTTTTGCAAACTTTTGTTGTCAATAAGACGTCCACATAGAAACCATACAAATAATTTCACCAAATCTTTAAGGAAAACACAATCGCCGCTAACTCCAAATCATGGGAAGGGTAGTCATTTTCATGGACTTTAAGTTTCCTTAAGGTATAATGTAACACCTCGAATTTAAAAAGAAGGAAAAATGCAAAACATTCACAGATGGTGTCTATGTCTACAGTCCCCACCTATAGACCATAGGTGCTCCTACGGACCCGAGGTGGAAACTATAGGTGGTGGGGTGAATAATTTTTAAAGTCTAGTTCAACTACCCTTTGTATGGTTCACCAGGACAGTCCATCATTCAATGTTTGAGTCATAGGCAGGTCTCGTAAGTGAGTCAGAGACTTAGTGAAATTTAGAGGGTCAAAGTTGAGATAACAGTTTGTATGTGCAATCCATAAGTGGGACTACGGATCGTACATAGGTCCCATCATTTGAAGGTCCAAATCCAAGTCCCTGAACTCCACCCAGGGTCTACAAAGATGGTCCGTAGTAGGACCTACAGACCGTAGGTCTGATTCGTCTGTGAGGGCTCGACAGTTATTTTTAAGGGCTTTTTGGTCTTTTCCCTAATTTTTTAATTTGAATACTACATTGTTTTACCCCTAAATCTATACTCTATAATACCCTTTAACCTTCTTCATTTCCCCTAATTTATTCATTCTCTCAAATTCCTAAAGTCTCTCCATGGTTTTCTCCGATAATCTTCTCTCTAGATCAAGGAAGAAAAAGATAGAATTCTTCAAGTTCAAAAATACCCTTCACCCATAGAAATTTCCCACAATATATTTATTATCTTAAATTCCTAGAGTATGTCCAAGGTTTTTTCCAAAAATCTTCTCTCTAGATCAAGGAAGAAGAAACTAGGGTCCTTCGAGGTCAAGCATCCTTTCTTAATCATTGCTTAGGACTTCAATCAAGGTATGTAAGGATTTCATCAATGGATTCCGATCGCCCATTGAGTTCTAAATTTTCTTCAGTTCTCCAATTCAATTTCCCAAAATTGATTAGGTTTTCATTCAATTTCTTTGTGGGTTCTATTTCTATGGATTCAATTGCTTTATTATGATCTTATTTTGATGATTTATAATTAATTACATACTTTTCAACTAATTCCATTTGAACCCATGCATTGATAATTGAATATTTACTATGAATCCTAATTTATATGAATTTATGAAGAAGCTTGAATCTATGAATATGTTTATAAAATTATGAATGTTTTCATGAAGTAAATGGTTATGACTCAAGTAAGCTTATAGTTAAAGGTATCCATATGTTCTATGAAGCTTTACCATATGACATGAATGACATCTACATTTTCCCTCAATGATTTTCGGGCTATTTCTTTTAAATTAGGTCTTGATTAGTATGGTATTCGGATATTCCATCAATGATTATAGATCACGCTTTCTAAACTATTCTCTTTAGTAGTAGGGCATTTCTAGCATGAAGTGAATGACTATGGGCCTTAAAATCTATTGTGAAAAGATCATGGATGGTGAAAGGTTTTCTCACGCATGGTTTAAAATGCTATCCTATGATGTTTCTAGCTTGGAATAGTATCTTAATTGTACATTTCCATGAAGAGAAAGATGAATAATATTAATGACTATTTTGTGGGATTTATACTTCACATCGAGAGGATATTGAGATGAAAGCTCTCTTGTAGCTTGACGCTGGGTTTCTAGTAGCAATCTCCTTATCCCATTACTATGTTTCATCATAGGATGATTGTCTTAGATAGACATTAGCTAGCACATCCACCTAATCTAGAAGTTTATGGTTCTTATCTTGGTAAGTAAGGACATCTATTTATGGTTCTTACCTTGGTAAGTAAGGACATCTATTTAAAGATGTGTTGACTATGTTCATGATTTATGAATCTTCGTGAATGATTTTACTATGTTTTAACTTGGTTATGCATTTCATGGTTCCAATTGTGTCCCCTTTTGATCATGTCTTATGTTTTTATGCATTCCTCTCATACTTAGTACATTCCATGTACTAATTCATACTTGTGCCTACATTATTTTACTAATATAGGGCTTGGTGACTCTTATCCTTGCGTTCATGTCTAGTTCATTATATTAGAGATTTGAAGACTTGGTGAGTTCTCATACATTTGAGGATGATGCCACTTTTATAGCTTTATGTCATTTCAGTTTCAAACTTTGTATATGATGGATGAGTTACATTCCAATCAATTTTCTTATGATGTATGAGATGGCTTATTGAGAGAAATGTTAGACTTTCGCTTTGATTCAAAAACTCTTTTGAAATATGAAATGCCGCTTTTAAACTCTCTTGTTTCTATTATCTTGTATGATGTATGCTAAATGGCTTGTGTAGAGCCTCTCAGGGTTTATACGTCTTGACACATCTAGGGTGTACTTTGGGTGGTGACAAACTTGTTATTCAAAGCATAAGGTTTAGAAAGGTCCTAGGATGTCTCAAAAGCCACGTCGAGTAAAGTCTTATTCATAAGTGTGAAGCTCGCCACATTTACGAATGAAAGGCTATAAGATGTTTAGGGAACTTCATTTATTTCATTACTCTAAAGTTGTGCCATAGATTTTACCTATATAAAGTTCCCCCTCTCCTAACCCCTATTTATGTTATTGAGAATATGCCTCCAGGAAGGAATTCAGTTAGAAGGAATAGGAATGTTCGTGAAAATGTAGAGCCTGAGGTTCTGTTACCACTCAAAGTATACCCTAGACGTGACATGGCGTGTAAGACCCCGAGAGGCCCTATGCAAGGCAGTTAGCATACATCATAAAAGATAATAGAAACAAGAGTGTTAAAGCATAGCATTTCATATAAAAGAGTATGACACAAAATAGCAGAAGTCTAACATAAGTCTCAAAGCCATCTATTACATCAAGGGACTGATTGGGACGTAACCCATACATCACCTACAATATTCGAAAAGAAAAAAACAAGAAATCAATAAAAGAGCCTCGGTCCTCGGAACATGAAGACTCACCAATCTTCTAATCTCTAAAAGGGGTCACTAGACACGAGTTTGTGGAATAGGAGCATCGAACCCAACATTAGTGAAATAATTTAGGCAAAAGTATACGTTAATACATGGAATGTACAAAATATGATAGCCATGCATAAGATTCTGAAATCATGCTAAAAGGTACTTTACATGGCATGCAATGACCAAACTAAATAAGAAAATAACATGTTAGAACATATAAGCCATAACTATGGTCAATGGAAGCTTAACATCTTTAAGACCAATTTTAGATACGTTTAAAGAGTAACCTTAGTTCATCATTGTTGGTGATTTAGCGTTAACCGACATAGACCATGTGATCTATAACATGGAATCTGGTGTCTATCCAACACCAAAAAGAGATGCTCTTACTTTCCACAGTAAGAACCATGAACTTTTAGCTTAGTTGGATCCACTAGCTAATGTCTATCTAAGACAATTATCCTATGGTGGCACATATTTTATGGGACATGGGTAATTGCCACTTGTCCACTTGGTGATAAGCATAAAATCCATGAAATAGTCATTAATCTTAACTTGTCTTATCATTAGAGGACATGGGTAATTGCCGCTTGTCTTATCATTATTGAAGGGCACATCAAGTAGCCAATTCAAGTTAGATTTCATTAGAATAGCTCTTTAATCTTGATCCAACTTAGGTGAGAAAATCTTTCAACCTTATGAATCTTTTATGTGAGAAAATCCTTTCACAATCATGCTTTTGAGTAGTATGTGAGAAATCCTTCCACAATGATAACAACAACATCAATGCTTTAATATCAAAGCAACCTTAAATGATTTTCATTACTTTAATAAAGAACATGCATATCTTCATAAATTTATCTTTAATCTTCCAAAAGCTTCATCATATGATCAATTTTAGAAATCATGGATCATATATGGGTTCAAATGAATTCAACTTAAAAACATCGAATTATCTAAATTCATGCATAAAAAGAGATAAAACAATCAGTTAGATCTTAATTGAAAAGGACCCATGAGATTGTATAAAAACCCTAATTTCAATTGGAGATTCTAAATTGCAAAATTAGAGAATTTAGGAACCCTATGGAGTAAAGGACTCCATAGGTGAATACTATCATACCTCGATGCCAAAAGCTTGGAATGAATGGTGAATAAACAGACATGATCTTGAAACCAAAGCCTTCTTATTCAAGCTTCTAGAGAGAAATATTAGGAAAGAACTTGGAGGGATGTGGGGAAATTTGAAGAATTGTCATGACCAGGGATACCCCCTAGATGTAACATGGAGTATAGGACCCTGAGAGACCACATACAAGCCACTTAGCATTCATAACATAAGAAATAGAACAATAAGAGTAAACAATAGACCAAGTCCAAAAGTTTTATAAAAGAAAAACGGAAGTCTAAAACATTTGTCTCAATATAGCCATCTAGTATAATAGACTGAAATTGGGCCTAGCCCATACATCATGTCCAAAAGTGAAATACATGAAAGAACTGAAACAATAGAATTTGTCCTTGAAGCATGAGGACTCACCAAAGCTCGGGAAAAGCTCGAAATCAACCACTAGTCACGAAACTAAGAAACTTGATTATCGGACCCTACATTTTGGGAAATGTAGGCAAGAGTATGTGTTAATAAAAAAAAATGTACCAATTATGATAGCTATGCATAAAACATCTAAATTATCCTAAATGAGGACATTTCATGACATGCAATTGACCAGTCTAAAACAAGATATAAAAGGGTTAGAAAACATAAGTCGTAAACCATGGTCAATGCAGCTAACATCATTTATAACCTTTGAACACATATGCGATACTTCTTATAGTAACCTTAGTTCATTATTAATGTGGGGAATTAGACTTAACCGATATAGAGACAATGTGAGCTATAACATGATCCCCCGGTGTCTCCCACACCAAAAAGGGTTTTCCAACTTCCCAAGGTAAGGACCATAACTTCTAACTTAGGTGGATCAACTAGCTAATGTCTATCTAGAAAATCATCCTATGGGGGAAAATAGGTAAGGGATAAGGAGATTGCTTCTAGAAACCCGACCTCTACTAACGGGAGTGCTTCAATCTCAATATCCTCTCGGTGCTAAGAATAAATCCCACGCAATAGTCACTTCTTATTTGTTCTTATTATCCATGGAAGGGTACATTATCTTGCCAATCCAAGCTAAGTCATAATTAGGATAGCTCTTAATCTTTGATTCGATTTGGTGAGAAGACCTTTCAACCTTAGAATCTCTTATTATGTGAGAAAACCTTTCACATCATGCTTTTATGTGTTTCATGAGAAATCCTTTCAATTACACAATAACAACATTATCATTGATACTTTACTCTCAAAGCACCCTTAAAACATTTGCATAGATTTCATAAGAACATGCATAATTCCATAATTTACCTTTCAAGGTTCAAAACCCACTTTCAATCCTTAACGTGTAGAAAACATGTGTTAGATATGGATTTAATCATAAATTCATTTAATTCTATCAATACATGCTTAATTTCATAAAACTCTTCCTTCACAATCAAAATTTCACATCACATAATCATAACTTGAAAACATGGGGATTACATGGGTTCATAGGGGAATCATCATAATATCATAGTATTTCATCAATGCATGCATAAGAGATCATAATTCAATCATTTAAATAAATAATCTAGAGAACCCATGACAATTGAAGAAAACCTTAACTCAACTGGGGATTTCTAACTTTGAAAATAGAGGAATTTAGGAACTCCGTGAATGGAAGGAATCCGTGGATGAAAACTATCATACCTCAAAGTCAAATGATTATCTTCAATGGAGGAATTGAGACTTGACCTGGATCCTAGCTTGAACCCTTTGTTCTTCTTCAAGTTCTAGAAAGAGAAATATTTTCGAGAGGAAGAACTTGATTTCTTTTGCTGAGTTTGAGAGAATGATTTCTATTAGAAAAATTGGGGGTTAAAATACTTATATAGGGGTCTTAGTGAAGGGAAAATGACATAGTATATGATTTAATTAATTAGGAAAGACCCAACTACCTTGAATAATAACTGCCAACCATAACCCACAGCCACCAGTCGACGGACCGTGGACAGACCGATGGTCCGTCCTGCACGGCCGTTGATATTGGTCAGAACTTACTTTTGGGGGTCTGGACCACGGACAGTGGTCCCACCAACAGTCTGTTGGTTTGGACCATGGTTCCAACAGTTGAACCTGAATTTGGATGCTCTTTCACAGACCACACCTATTGTTTGTGGTCTTATTCATGGGCTATGGGTGGCCTCGTGGCTGGCACCTGCAAATCTCAGAAAATTGCTATGTTACCCTTTTTGGAATCCGGAGTGTTACAACATCTCCCCGTTGGGATCATTCATCCTCGAATGAGATTCAAGTTAGTACGAAAATAGTAGGAGAAGAACTAACAACCCAACCTATAATGCAATTGCACATAACCAAGGAGGAACTATCTACTCCAAGCTAAGACATTATCAAAACATCATATGAGGGGTGAAACTAAATCTAACAGCCAATTATCCATACAATGCATAAAACCGAAGAGGAAACATCAACTCCAAGCTAACAACATGCTCATAAAATTTAATCAAGTAGTCTACATGCAATTCATACCCATGTGCGCTTAAACATGTAGGAGTCAATCAAATAAACTCATTTTCTCAAGACTTTAATTTTTCATAAATCATGCATAGTAAGGAAATCATGGAAACATTTAAGACACATGACTCCAAAATAAAGAACAAACCATGAGGAACTCATTACCTCAAGCTAGAGTAAGAGTTGAGGGAAAGAGGTAAGGGTATCGGGACATCATATCGGCCTCGACCTCCCAAGTAGCACCCTCAACTATGTGATTCCTCCACGATACTTTTACGGAAGCTATTTCCTTATTTCTCAACCTCTTGACTTGCCGGTCCAAAATCTCAACCGGAACTTCCTCATAAGAAAGATTCTCATCAGCTCCTAAATCATCTAAGGAAACTATGGATGTCGGATCACCAACACATTTCTTCAACATAGAGACATGGAAAACTGGATGCACCGATGTCAACTCATTTGGAAAATCTAGCTCATAGGCAACCTTAATTAACACGTCTCAAAATCTGATCTGGGCCTACATATCGGGGACTGATCTTTCCTTTCTTACCAAACCTCATTACACCCTTCATGGGTGAAATTTTCAAGTAAACCCAATCATGAATATCATACTCAAGATCCCTTGTTCTTACATCGGCATATGACTTTTGTCGACTTTGAGTCGTTTTCAGCCTTCCTCTAATGAGTCAAACTTTCTCTATGGCCTAATGTACCAACTCGAGAATTATTAGGGCAACATTACCCACCTCAAACTAACTTATAGGAGATCTACACCTCCTACCATAAAATGCCTCACATTGAGGCATCCCAATAGTAGAGTGATAACTATTGTTATAAACAAATTCAATCAATGGCAAATGGTCATCCCAATTTTCCTTAAAATCAATCACGCAAGCCCTTAACATATCTTCCAATGTTTGGATAGTACACTCCACCTGGCCATCTGTGTGGGGATGAAAGGTCGTACTAAGCTTAACCTTAGTGCCAAGACCCTTTTGGAAGGACTTCCAAAACAGAGAAGTTAATTGGGTGCCACGGTCGGAAATAATGGACAAAGGCACTCCATGAAACTTTACCATTTCTCTCAAGTATAACTTGGCATATTCCTCCGCCGTATAGGAAACCATAACAGGAAGGAAATGAGCCAATTTCGTCATTTGATCTACCATCACCCAAATTTAATCATGTTGTTGTCGGGTGCGAGACAAACAACCAATGAAGTCCATATTCACATCTTCCCACTTCCAAGTAGGAATGCTAATGCTTATGATAAACCTCCAGTTTTTTATGTTCAACCTTCACTTATTGACAAATAGGACACTTAGTTACAAATTCCGCAATATCCTTTTGCATCCCTTTCCACCAATAGACCTCCCACAAATCACAGTACATCTTGGTGGCTCTCGAGTGAATGGAATACCGCGAACTATGAGCTTCTAACAAGATCTATTACCTCAAATCATCAACATTTGGAACACATAAACGACCTTGATATTTAAGGACATCATTTCCCCTTGGCAGAAAGTCTCAACGGATTTCTTAAGCACCACTTCTTTTAAGTCGATCAAAGTTGGATCAAGACCTTGCTTGGCTTTCACATCCGCCACTAAAGATGATTCTGAACCACTGTGGACCATAACACCACCCTTGGTAGAGTTCACTAATCGAACACCCAATAGGGCCAATCTATGAACATCTCAGACCAACTCTTTCTTTTCTTCTTCAATTTGAGCTACATTTCCCATAGATTACTGACTAAGAGCATCCGCCACCACATTTACCTTTTCGGGATGATAGAGAACACTCATGTCATAATCTTTCAATAACTCAAGCCACCTTATTTGGCGAAGAATTAGATCTTTCTGTTTAAACACATATTGCAAACTCTTGTGGTCGGTAAATACATCTACATAAACAGCGTACAAATAATGCCTTCATATCTTTAAGGCAAAAACAACTGCCGCTAGTTCAATGTCATGGGTAGGGTAATTCTTCTCATAAATCTTAAGTTTCATTGAGGCATAGGCAATAACTTTCCCATTTTGTATAAGCACACATCCTAACCCAATTCTTGAGGCATCACAATAAACCACAAAGCCATCGGTCCTTCCGATAAAGTCAACACCGGAGCGGAAGTAAGTCTATCCTTCAACTCTTGGAAACTCTTTTCACATAATTCTGACCATATGAACTTAGCCTTCTTTTGAGTCAAAGCCTTCCAAGGAGAGGCAATCGAAGAGAATACCTCAACAAACCTTTTATATTAACCGGCTAAACCCAAGAAACTTCTAATATTCGAAGGAGTTCGAGGTCTAGGCCAACTCTTGACCGCATCCGTCTTTTTACGATCTATATCAATACCCTTACTTGAAACTATATGGCCAAGGAAAGCTACAGACCTTAGATAAAATTCACATTTGATAAACTTTGCAAAGAGTTGTCGGTCCTTAAGAATTTGCAACACGATACTCAAATGATCAATATGCTCATTCTCACTTCTCGAATAAATCAATATATCGTCAATAAACACAATCACAAACATGTCAAGGTATTTTCTAAACACCATATTCATCAAATCCATGAATGCCTCCGGAGCATTAGTCAACCCAAACGTCATTACCAAAAACTCATAATGAACATATCGAGTTCAAAAAGTTGTCTTCAGAATATCATCCTCTTTCACCCTCAATTGGTGGTATCCCGATCTAAGGTCAATCTTCGAAAAGTAACTTGCTCCTTGAAGCTTGTCAAGCAAATAATCTATCCTTGGAAGAGGATACTTATTCATAATGGTCACCTTATTCAACTGACGATAATCAATACACATACGACAAAACCCATCTTTATTTCTAACAAACAAAACTAGAGCACCCCATGGAGAAATACTTGATCGAATTAAACCCTTAGCCAATAAATCCTTCAATTGTTCTTTCAATTCATTAAGTTCTTCTTGAGCCATACGATAAGGAGGGATAAAAATAGGTTGTATATCTGGGAGAAGGTGAATACTGAAGTCTATTTCCCTTTCGGGAGGAATACCAGGTAAATCATCTGGAAACACTTCTAGAAACTCATTAACAACGGGGACTGACTCAAGAGTAGGGGTTTCGAAATCCAATCCCTCACCCTAAGTAAATTGTAAATGCAACCCTTAGAAATCATCTTCCTAGCTTTAAGACAAGAGACAAACTAACCCTTAAGCATAAAATTCTCCCCTTCCACTCTAGGATAGGCTCTTCGGAAACTGGAACTTGACTACACAAGTTCTACAATCAATAAAAGCATAACATGAGTGCAACCAATCCATACCAAGAATAACATCAAAGCTTAGCATATCAATCTCTACCAAGTCAACAAGAGTAACTCTATGGGACAAGGAAACATGATACTTTCCATAGACCCTCTTAGCCACAATAGAATCACCAACAGGAGTAGAGACAAAAAAAAAGATATTAAAACTCATCCGGAAGAACATTAAACCTCATAGCCATATATGGCGTCACAAAAGACAAGGTAGCACCAGGATGAAGTAGCGCATAAACATCAAGTTGGAAAACTTTCGACATATCGGTAACCACATCGAGAGAACCTTCTTATTCACCACGAGTTTGAAGTGCATAGAATTGATTTTTTCTTAGGAGCAGTGGAACCTGAACCATTAGGAGGAGCTTGCTTGCCCTCTATTCCTTTATCCATAAGCATTGGGCAATTCCTCATTTTATGACCACTCTTACCACAACTGAAGCAACCATATGTGTCAGCTAGGCACTTACCCTCGTGCTTCTTTCCACACCTAGTACAAGTAGACAATGGAAATGAAGATCCACTACCATGTCCTCCTTGCGGCTTAGTATTAGACACCCTATCTTTATTGAATTTAAGAGGAGCATTGGAGGAACCTTGACCAAAAATCTTTTGTCGAAATCTAGAATGACCATGTCCATCGAACCTTGCATGAGAGAAATTACCATCACCTGTATTAGCCCTCTTTGTTTCCCTAGATTTTTTCTTAAGTTTCTCTCCTTCGATCTGTTAAGCATGAACCATGAGACGAGAGATGTCCATTTCATTAATGAACATGGTGGTACGACACTCTTTAACCACCATTTCGGACACACCCGATATGAACTTACTCATCCTTGCCCTTGAATCGGCAACCATTGTTGGGGCATATTTAGACAATTGTGTGAACTTTAGAGCATATTCCCTTACAATCATACCTCCTTGATGAAGGTTGATAAACACAAGCACATTTGCTTCCCTCATCTTAAAGGGAAAGAACCTATCAAGAAAAGCAGCCTTAAACTTCTCCCAATCAAGAGGGCCCACATCTTCCGTTCTCCCTTCTTTCCATTGGTTGTACCAAATTTAAGCCATACCCTTAAATTGATAAGCGGCCAATTCTGCCTTTTCCATAGGCGTCACTCCCATGATCATCAAGACCTTATAGACCTCATCAATGAACTCTTGAGGATCTTCCTCAACCTTAGACCCATGAAACTCTGGAGCATTCATCCTAGCGAAGTCCCTCACTCTAGATTTGTCGTGCCCATATTTGGGTTAACGGGAACCGCAACCTCCTTATTGGGTTGGGCCATCACGGCTTAAGCCAATATTGAAAAGAAATCCTAAACTCCATATTAGTCACTTGTTCGACCAAAGGATCGACCGAAACTTGAGGAGCTTGGGGAGGAGCTTCTAGTTCCGCTTTCTCCCTCACATTCCTTCTAGCATAAGATCTTCGAGTAGCCATATCCTGTAGAGTATCGGATAAGTATTATGAGAGATACCTTATAGAGTTAAACTTTATCACACGACTTTAGAGTAATGAAAGAAGTGGAGTTTCCTAAACATCTTGTGGCCTCTCATTCATAAATGTTGCGCGTTTCACTCTCATGAACAAGCTACCTGACGTGGCTTATGAGACATCCTAGGACCATTCTAAACTGTGTGCTCTGATTACCAAGTTTGTCACAACCCGGGGGTACCCCCAAGATGTAACATGGAGTATAGGACCCCGAGAGACCCCATACAAGCCACTTAACATTCATAACATAAGAAATAAAACAATAAGAGTAAAACAATAGTCCAAGTCCAATAGTTTCATAAAAGAAAAGCAGAAGTCTAAAACATTTGTCTCAATATAGCCATCTAGTACAATAGAATGAAATTAGGCCTAGCCCATACATCATGTCCAAAATTGAAATACAAGAAAGAACTCAAACAATAGAATCCCTCATCGAAGCATGAGGACTCACCAAACCTCGGGAAAAGCTCAGAATCAACCACTAGCCACGAAACTGAGAAACCCGACTACCGGACCTTACATTTTGGGAAATGTAGGCAAGAGTATGTGTTATTACAAAACAATGTACCAAGTATGATAGCTATGCATAAAACATTTAAATCATGCTAAAAGGGGACATTTCATGACATGCAATTGACCAACCTAAAACATGATATAAACGGCTAGAAAACATAAGTCATAAACCATTGGCAATGCAAGCTAACATCATTTATAACCTTTGAACACACATACGATACTTCTTGAAGTAACCTTAGTTCATTATTAATGTGGGAAATTAGCCTTAACCGACATAGAGACCATGTGAGCTATAACATGATCCCCCGGTGTCTCCCACACCAAAAAAAGTTGGCCTACTTGCGAAGGTAAGGACCATAACTTCTAGCTTAGGTGGATCGACTAACTAATTTCTATCTAGAAAATCATCCTATGGGGGAACAAAGGTAAGGGATAAGGAGATTGCTTCTAGAAATCTAGACTCTAGTAACGGGAGAGCTTTCATCTCAATATCCTCTCGGTGCTAAGCATAAATCCCACGGAATAGTCACTTCTTACTTGTTTTTATTATCCATAGAAGGGCACGTCATTTGGCCAATCAAAGCTAAGACATAATTAGGATATCTCATAATCTTTGATTCGATTAGGTGAGAAAACCTTTCAATCTTAGAATCCTTTATTACGTGAGAAAACCTTTCACATCATGCTTTTATCTGTTTCATGAGAAATCCATTCAATAACACAATAACAACATCATCATTGATACTTTACTCTAAAAGCACCCTTAAAACATTTGCATAGATTTCATAAGAACATGCATATTTCCATAATTTACCTTTCAAGGTTCAAAACCCACATTCAATCCTCAACATTTAGAAAACTTTGGTTAGATATGAATTTCATCATAAATTCATATAATTCTATCAATACATGTTTAATTTCATAAAACTCTTCCTTCATAATCAAAATCCCACATCTCATGATCATAACTTGAAAACATGGGGATTATATGGGTTCATAGGGGAATCGTCATAATATCATAATATTTCATCAATTCATGCATAATCGATCATAATTCAATCATTTAAATCAATAATCAAGAGAATCCATGACAATTGAAGAAAACCTAACTCAATCGGGGATTTCTAACTTTGAAAATAGAGTAATTGGAGAATTCCATGAATGGAAGGAATCCATGGATGAAAACTATCATACCTCAAAGCCAAATGTTTATCTACAAGTTCTAGAGAGGAATTGAGACTTGACCTTGATCCTAGCTTGAACCCTTTGTTCTTCTTCAAGTTCTATAGAGAGAAATATTTTGGAGAGGAAGAACTTGATTTCTTTTGGAGAGTTTGAGAGAATCATTTCTATTGGGAAATTTGGGGTTAAAATACTTATATAGGGGTCTGAAACGACCCCAAAAATGCCCGAAAATGTGCTTCGGAAACACCTAAAATTGTAATTTCCATATATCTCAAAATCCGTGCATCATTTCGGAAATTCGACTTCATATTCTTATTCAGGGGGTCAAATTGAGTGGGAAATGAGTCTAACCCGAATTTTAGAACAACCGTATCAAAATTTGAAAATCGCAAAAAATGCGATTTTGAGGGTCAACTTTAAAGGGGCATATCTCTCAGCACACAAGGAACTGGAAGGAGCTCAAACTATCAAAATTAAATCTTTGTGAGTTAGCTTTCCAACGCAATTTGTTTTGCCTCATTCCGAGTTAGGATGAAGGAGTTATAACCATTTTCGTAAAACCTCGCCGGCAGAAAAGTGCCATTTCCAGTAAGCCGAAACACTGTTCACCCGCCCCATTAATTTTTCTAAGTGTTGGACAATTTTTTTTCCAAAAGGGCATATGATATTCCCTATATATCATTAGTTCATTCCAAGTCTCTAAAACATCTCTCAAACATCCAAAAACTCTCTCTAAACCCTCTCCAAAATTCCACCAAGATCTTCAACCAAATTCAAACATCTCAAACTCTAATTCCGGATTCAAGACTCAATCTC
>NW_026019887.1:84628-209624 GCF_900185275.1 Solanum verrucosum
CTAACTACCCCTGAATAATAACTACCAGCCATGACCCACAGCCACCAATCGATGGACCGTAGACAGATCGATGGTATGTCCTGCACGGCTATCGATGGTGGTCAAAACTTACTTTTGGAGGGTTTGGACCACGAACACTCGACCATGGATTGTGGTCCCACCAACGGTCCATTTGTTTGGGTCGTGGTTCAAACTGTTGAGCCAGAATTTGGGTGCCCTTTCATAGACCACACCTATGGTCCGTGGTCCCATCCATGAACTGTGATCCCATCCATGGTCCATGGATGGCCCTCGTGGCTGGTACCTGCAAATCCCTGAAAACTTCTATGTTGCCATTTTTGGAATCGGAGGTGTTACAAGAATGATTTGGAGTAGTTAGGTTTAGAGATTAAAAGACTTATATAGGGTCTTAGATTAAGACTAAAAGGGCATAGTATAGGTTAGAATAGTTAGGGAAAGACCCAAAAACCGATCTTAAAATATCTGCCGACTCGATCTACCGGTCAGACGTTACAGTCCGTAGGTCCACTTAGGCACGGTTCGTAGGTCAACTTTGGGACTATAGCAACAAAACGTAGATCCCAACTTTGACCCTCAAAATTTCACCAAGTCTGGGCTCACCTACAAGACCTACCTAGGACTGGTACATAGAATGATGGACCATCCTGGTGAACCATAAAATGGTTATTCGAACTTGTCATTTTAAAAGCATTTACCCTTTCACTTACGATTCCTACCTACAGATTGTCTTAGCTTATACAAACTGTAGGTTGGACCGTAGACACAGACACCAACTATTAAAGTTTTGCACTTTTCCTTCTTTACAAATCCGAGGTATTACAATATCTCTCCCTTGGGAACATTCGTCCTCGAATGGGGCTCAAGAAACCATAAGGATGGTAGAACCTAGATCTAACAGCCCAACATTTTTTATATCACATAAATGCACATATTCGAGGAGGAAACATCAACTCAAAGCTAAAGCATGTTTAAAGAATCATTTCATAAGGCCTATATGCAACTCATACTCAAATACATACACACATGGAGACATAAATCCAGTCAAATCATTTTCTCAAAAATCAAGTTTTTCACGAACATGCATAAGTGAGTAATCATGGGAATATCTAAGACACATGATACTAAAAGAGTAAACCATGAGGAACTTAATACCTAAATCTATAGTAGGAACGGAGTGAAAGAGATTAGGATAACGGGTTATCATATCGGCCTCAGCCTCCTAAGTAGCACCCTCAACTAACCGATTCCTCCAAGGAACCTTCATGGAAGTAACTTCCTTGTTTCTCTACTTCTTAACACGTCGGTGGAAAGTCTCAACCGGAACTTCTTCATAAGGAAAAAGAAGTAAAGTTTTGTTCTTTTATTCGTCACGATATTCTAAGGTCATTGGTGCAAGTCAAAAGAAATTAAGGCATTTTTGTATTGTTTATGTATTTTTCTTGATTATTTTGTCACTTAAAAGAATTTACTTAATATTCGGCCATTTTCGGACAGTTTACAAAAAGAAGTAAAGTTTTGTTCTTTATTCGTCACGATATTCTAAGGTCATTAGTGTAAGTTGAAATTTTTTTGAGGTATTTTTGTATTTGTTTATGTATTTTTCTTGATTTTTCGGCCTTTTGGGGTATTTATGTACTATTCAGCCAAATTTCGGACAGTTACGAAAAGAGGTAAAGTTTTGTTCTTTTATTCGTCACGATATTTTAAAGTCATTGGTGCAAGTCAAATTTTTTTCGTGGCATTTTTTTTATTGTTTATGTATTTCTCTATATTTCTCGGCAATTTTGGGCATTTACGTAATATTCGGCCATTTTTTGACAGTTACGACAAGAAGTAAAGTTTAGTTCTTTTATTCGTCACGATATTCTAAGTTCATTGGTCCAAGTCAAAAAAATTGAGGTGGTTTTTGTATTGTTTATGTATTTTTCTTGATTATTCGGTCATTTTTGGGTATTTACGTAATATTCAGCCATTTTCGGGCAGTTACGAAAAGAAGTAAAAATATTATTTTATTCATCAAGATATTATTATTTCATTGGTGCAAGTCAAAAAACAATTGAGCTGTTTTTTGTACTATTTATGTATTTTTCTTGATTTTCGGCCATTTTAGGAAATTTACGTAATATTCGGTCATTTTCGGATAGTTACGAAAAAAAGTAAAATTTTGTTTTTTATTCGTCATGATGTTTTAAGGTCATTGGTGCAAGTTGAAATTTTCTTGATGCTTTTTTGTATTGTTTATGTAGTTTTCTTGAATTTTTGGTCATTTTGGGACATTTACGTAATATTCGCTCATTTTCTGGCAGTTATGAAAAGAAGTAATGTTTTGTTCTTTTATTCACCACGACATTCTAAGGTCATTGGTGCATGTCAAAAGTTTTTTGAGGCAGTTTTTGTATTATTTATGCACTTTTCTTGATTTTTCTGCCATTTTGGGCATTTACGTAAACTTTGGTCATTTTAGGACAGTTAATAAAAGAAGTAAAGTTTTGTTCTTTATTCATCATGATATTCTAAGGTCATTGTTGCAAGTAAAAAAAATTGAGGCTTTTTTTGTATTGTTTCTGTATTTTTCATGAAATTTCGGACATTTTGGGGCATTTACGTAATATTTGGACATTTTCGGGCAGTTAAGAAAAGAAGTAAAGTTTTGTTCTTCTATTACTCACGATATTCTAAGGTCATTGGTGAGAGTCAAAAAAATTTTGAGGCATTTTTTGTATTGTTTGTGTATTTTTCTTGATTTTTAGGCCCTTTTGGGAAATTTACGTAATCGGCCATTTTTTGTCAGTTACGAAACGAAGTAAAGTTTTGATCATTTTTTCATCACGATATTCTAAGGTCATTGGTGCAAGTCAAAAATTTTTTGAGTTGTTTTTTGTATTGTTTATGCATTTTTCTTGATTTTTTGGCCATTTTGGAGCATATACGTAAAATTCGACCATTTTCTGGCAGTTACTAAAAGTAGAAAAGTTTAGTTCTTTTATTCGTTACAATATTCTAAGGTCATTGGTGCAAGTTAAAATTTTTGAGACATTTTTTGTATGGTTTATGTACTTTTCTTGATTTTTTGGCCATTTTTAGGGCCATTACGAAAAGACATAAAGTTTCGTTCTTTTATTCATCACGATATTCTAAGGACATTAGTGCAAGTTGAATTTTATTTAGGCCTTTTTTGAATTGTTTATGTATTTTTCTTGATTTTTCGGCCATTTTGGGGAATATACGTAATATTAGGCCATTTCGGACAATTACGAAAAGAAGTAAATTTTATTCTTCTATTCATCACGATATTCTAAGGTCATTGGCGCAAGTCAAAAAAAATTTGAGGGGTTTTAGTATTGTTTGAGTATTTTTCTTGTTTTGCGACCATTTTGGAGCATTTACGTAATATTCAGCCATTTTCTAGCAGTTACGAAAAGAAGTAAAGTTTTGTTATTTTATTCGTCATGGTATTCTAAGGTGATTATTGCAAGTCGAAACTTTTTGAGGCGTTTGTTGTATTGTTTATGTATTTTTCTTGATTTTTCTGCCTTTTTTAAGGCATTTACGTAATATTCAGCCGATTTTCGGCAATTACGAAAAGAAATAATGTTTTTGTTCTTTTATTCGTCACCATTTTCTAAGGTCATTGGTGCAAGTCAAAAAATTTTGAAGGCATTTTTGTATTGTTTAAATTATTTTTTTCGGCCATTTTGAGAATTTACGTAATATTCAACCATTTTCGGGTAGTTAAGAAAGAAGTTAAAGTTTTGTTCTTTTTTTCGTCATGATATTCTAAAGTCATTGGTGCAATCGAAATTTTTTTGACGCATTTTTTTATTGTTTTGTGTATTTTCTTGATTTTTCGGTCATTTTGGGTTATTTACGTAATATCGGTCATTTTCTAACAGTTACTAAAAGATGTAAAGTTTTGTTGTTTTATTCGTCACGATATTCTAAGGTCATTAGTGCAAGTAAATTTTTTTTGATGCGTTTTTTTTTATTGTTTGTGTATTTTTCTTGATTTTCAGCTATTTTGGGGCATTTACGTAATATTCGGCCATTTTTGGCAGTGACTAAAAGAAGTAAAATTTTGTTCTTTTATTCATCACGATATTATAATGTCATTGGTGCAAGTTGAAATTTTTTTAGGCGGTTTTGTATTGTTTGTG
Source organism: Solanum verrucosum (assembly GCF_900185275.1). Classification (NCBI taxonomy): domain Eukaryota; kingdom Viridiplantae; phylum Streptophyta; class Magnoliopsida; order Solanales; family Solanaceae; genus Solanum; species Solanum verrucosum. Next base: position 88,804 of record NW_026019887.1, read on the forward strand.
TATTTTTCTTGATTTTTTTGGCCATTTTGGAGCATTTACATAATAAGTGTTTTTCTTTATTTTTCGGGCAGTTACGAAAAGAAGTAAAGTTTTGTAGTTTTATTCGTCATTATATTCTTATGGACATTGGTGCAAGTCAAAAAAAATTTGAGGCATTTTTTGTATTGTTTATGTGTTTTTCTTGATTTTCGAGCCATTTATGTGCATTTACTTAATATTCGGCCATTTTTAGGTAGTTACGGAAAGTAATAAAGTTTTGTTCTTTTATTCGTCACGATATTCTAAGGTCATTAGTGCAAGTTGAAATTTTTTCAGTCATTTTTTTATTGTTTATGTATTTTTCTTGATTTTTTCGACAATTTTCTGGCAATTACAAAAAGAAATAAAGTTTATTACTTTCATTCGTCACGATATTCAAAGGCTATTGATGCTGGTCGAAAATTTTTGAGGCATTTTTTGTATTATTTAAGTATTTTTTTTTATTTTTCGGCCATTACGTAATATTCGACCATTTTCGGGCAGTTACGAAACGGAGTAAAGTTTTGTTCTTTTAATCATCACGATGTTCAACGGTCATTGGTGCAAATAAAAAAAAATTGAGGCATTTTCTGTATTGTTTATGTGTTTTACTTGATTTTTCGTCCATTTTCGGGCAGATACGAAATGAAGTTAAGTTTTGTTCTTTTATTTATCACGATATTCTAAGGTTATTGGTGCAAGTAAAAAAAATTGACGTGTTTTTTGTATTGTTTATGTGTTTTGCTTAATTTTTCGGCCATTTTGAGGAATTTACGTAATATTTGGCCATTTTCAGGCAGTTACGAAAAGAAGTAATATTTTCTTTGAGTCGTCACGATATTCTAAGGTCATTGGTGCAAGTTGAAATTTTTTTGATGCGTTTTTTTTAATATTGTTTATGTGTTTTTCTTGATTTTTCGGCCATATTGGGGAATTTACGTAATATTCAGCCATTTCGGACAGTTACAAAAATAAGTAATGTTTTGTTCTTTTATTAGTCACGATATTCTAAGGTCATTGGTGCAAGTCAAAAATTTTTGAGGGGTTTTTTGTATTGTTTATGTATGTTTTTTATTTTTCTTCCATTTTGGGGAAATTATGCAATATTCGGCCATTTGCGGGCAGTTACGAAGACAGGTAACGTTTTATTCTTTTATTCGTCACAATATTCTAAGATCATTAGTTCAAGTCAAAAAAATTGAGACGTTATTTGTATTGTTTATGTATTTTTCTTGATTTTCGGCCATTTTCGGACAGTTACGAAAAGAAGTAAAGTGTTGTTCAGTTATTCGTCATGATATTATAAAGTCATTGGTGCAAGTCAAATTTTTTTTGAAGCATTTATTGTATTGTTTATTTGTTTTTCTTGATTTTTCAACTATTTTGGGGCATATACGTAATATTCGGCTATTTTCGGAAAGTTATGAAAATAAGTAAAGTTTAGTTCTTGTATTCGTCATGATATTCTAAAGTCATTGGTGCAAGTCGAAATTTTTTTGAGGCATTTTTTGTATTGTTTATATTTTTATTTTTATTTTTTTGGCCATTTTGGGGTATATACATAATATTCGGCCATTTTCGATTAATTACGAAAAACAGTAAAGTTTTGTTCTTTTATTCGTAATTATATTTTAAGGTCATTGGTGCAAGTCGAAATTTTTTTGAGGTGTTTTTTGTATTCTTTATGTATTTTTTTTGGCCCTTTTATGGCATTTACGTAATATTCAGCCATTTTCGAGCAGTTACGAAAAGAAGTAAAGTTCTGTTCTTTTATTAGTCACGATATTGTACGGTCATTGGTGCAAGTTGAAATTTTTGTGTGGTGGTTTTTGTATTGTTTATGTATTTTTCATGATTTTTCATCCATTTTGGGGCATATACGTAATATTTGGTCATTTTCGGGCAGTTACAAAAAGAAGTAATGTTTTGTTATTTTATTCATCACGATATTCTAAGCTCATTGGTGCAAGTAGAAATTTTTGTAGTCATTTTTTGTATTATTTATGTATTTTGCTTGATTTTTCACCCATTTTGGGGCATTTACGTAATATTCGACAATTTTTGAGAAGTTATGAAAAGAAATAAAGTTTTGTTCTTCTATTTGTCACGATATTCTAAGGTCATTGGTGCAAGTCAAAAAAAATTGAGGCGCTTTTTGTATTGTTTATTTATTTTTCTTGATTTTTCGGCCATTTTGGAGAATTTACATAATATTCTGCCATTTTCGGATAGTTACCAAAAGAAGTAAAGTTTTGTTCTTTTATTCGTCATGATATTATAAGGTCATTGGTGCACGTTAAATTTTTTTGAGGCGTTTTTTGTATTGTTTGTGTATTTTTCTTGATTTTCAGCCATTTTGGGTAATTACGTAATAATCGGCCATATTTGGATAGTTATGAAAAAGAAGTAAAGTCACGTTCTTTTAATCGTCGTGATATTCTAAGGTCATTGCTGCAAGTCAAAAAAAAATTGAGGCATTTTTTGTATTGTTTATGTGTTTTTTTATTTATCGATCATTTTGGGGAATTTACGTAACATTCAGCCATTTTCAAGGAGTTACGAAAAGAAGTAAAAATTTGTTCTTTTTTTCGTCAAGATATTCTAATGTCATTGGTGCAAGTCGAAATTTTTTTGAGGCGTTTTTTGTATTAATGTATTTTTTTGCATTTTTCGGCCATTTTTGGGCATATACGTAATATTTGGCTAATTTCGGGCAATTACAAAAAGAAGTAGCGTATTGTTCTTTTATTCGTCACGATATTCTAAGGTCATTGATGCAAGTCGAAATTTTTTTGAGGCGTTTTTGTATTGCTTATGTATTTTTCTTGATTTTCAGCCATTTTCAGACATTTATGTAATATTCGGCCATTTTCGGATAGTTACAAAATGAAGTAAGGTTTGGTACTTTTATTCATCACGATATTCTAAGGTCATTGGTGCAAGTCAAAAAACTTTTGAGGCGTTTTTTGTATTGTTTGTGTTTTTATTATTTTGGGGCATTTACGTAATATTCGGCCATTTTCAGGCAGTTACGAATTGAAGTAAAGTTATGTTCTTTTATTCGTCACGATATTCTAGGGTCATTGGTGCAAGTCAAAAAAAATTGATGTGTTTTTTTAATATTGTTTATGTGTTTTTCTAGATTTTTCGGCCATATTGGGGAATTTACATAATATTCGGTCATTTTCGAGCAGTTATGAAAAGAAGTAATTCTTTGATCTTTTATTCGTCACGATATTCTGAAGTCATTGGTGCAAGTCGAAATTTTTTGATGTGTTTTTTGTTTTGCTTATGTATTTTTTTTATTTTTCAGCCATTTTGGGGCATCTAGTAATATTCGGCCATTTTCAGATAGTTACGAAAACAGGTAAAGTTCTGTTCCTTTATTCGTCACGATATTCTAAGGTCATTTGCGCAAGTCAAAATTCTTCTGAAGCGTTATCTGTAACATCTCGCAATTTGAAATAACTAGGAGGAAGCTAATAATTGGAAATAGTCATTTTTGTAAAAATGATGAAAATCTGAAAAATTGTTTAAGTTAGAAAAAGTTGAGTTTTGGTCAACTTCAAACGACCATGAGTCCTAACTCAGGATGAGTTAGGTGTAGTTCAGAATATGGTCAGAAAGTTCTTGGAATTATCTTTCCAACTCCGTCGAGTTTACGCGATTCCGAGTTCGTATGAGTAAGTTATGCCCTTTGAAAGTTGGGCTATTGGATTAAGGAAAGTCCAAATCCGGATGGTGAAAGGTAAACTAGTCTTTTCCTTACCTAATTTGCCAATTTCGTTTTTAGGAAGTAATTGGGTTAAAACAAGACTTTATTCAGTTTAGAAAAATTAGAATTTATGCTAGGGCTTGGAGTGGAGAGGAAAGAAGAGAAAAGAGGAGAGAAATCAAGAAATCGCCAAGAACGTTCAAGCTTTGCGAGTGGAATTCATCGGGGGTGATCCCTACAAGGTATGTGAGATCACATAGTGTTGGGTTAATTCACCCACACGCCAAACTTGTTTCAATTCAACAAAAATTGGAGTTGTCTGAATGTTAAGAAAGTGAAGTTCTTGAAGAACATTGTTGAATTCTTGTTGGTTGACTGTTGAATGCTTAGTGTTGATTTGATTCATGGTTCCGAGTTATTTTTCGAGTTAAATCTATTGGGTATTGAGGGTATAAATGATCCTAAGCGTTTGGGAAAAGAACCATGGAAGTTTAGAGGGTTTAGAGATGAAAATCGAAGGAGAAAAGTCGGAATTTTCTGGGGAAAAGGGTGGGGCGTCGCGCCAGCCAGCGCGCCCCAAAAGGGTCTCTGAATGTTCACCCTTGGGGCTCCGCGCCAGCCAGCGCGCCCCAGACCGGTCTCTGAATATTGAGGGCTGGCGCCCCAGCCTTTCAAAGCGCAAGGGATGCCAGTTCTCCCCATTCGTTCTCCACCTTTTAGTACTTGTTTCTTAGCAATGTACCTATGTTTTCTAGTTGATTCCAACACTCTAAGTTACATCTAAACACCATGAAATCATCCATAAACATGAGATCATGAACCTTGAATCCATAATCCAATTCAAGGAAAGTTAAGATCAAAGTCATAGAAGCTAAGAGTAAAAGTCTAGAAGTTAAGAAGCAAGTCAAAGCAAGGTTTCTCAAAGTTTTCAAAAGTCTTTAACAAACGTTTTAACTTCGTTTTAAGGCTCAAATTTCAAGTTAAGCAAAGAGTAAAGAGTTGAGTTCATTTCTCAAAAAGCTATAAAGGAACTAAGTATTCCCAAAGAGTTTATAAATGTTTTCACATTTGAGCAAGAAAAGGGAACATCGATTCCAAGAGACCTTTTAAGCTAAGTTTTGAGTAATTATCTCAAACCAAAGAAAGAAGATTGTTTTTAAAACATATGAGCTAAGTATATTTTTGGGAGTAGTATTGAGCACCGATATGGGGATGCGAGTTCATATTAACTCAAGTCTCCATAAACCATGTAGCCATCATGGGTAGTAAAGGATCCACTAAATTAAGCATTCTATATGACGACAAAGTATAGGACAGTTCTGGCAGCGTGGGCAAGACGTTGTATCACCACTTAGGCTCATAGTGGTGGTTGTTGGTTAGAGAATCTCCAACATAATCTATATTATTTTATTATATGAGTAAAGTTGAGTTTGTTACTACATTTCCTTTAACAAACTAAGTTGCTTTTTTACTGTTTTATAAAGCTTTTTCATATATTGCATGTGTTCATTGCTTTATTCTTAGTTAAGTTATTCAGGAGTTGAGAAAATCCAAGGTAAGAGTTTCTTTCAGAATCTTTCCAAGCCTTTGTATTGTTTAACATTCCAACTCGCATACTCGTACATTCAATGTGCTGATGTCAGTTGGCCTGCATCGTCTTTTGATGCAGACACAGGTAACCAGGATCAGCATCCAGCACCTCGTTGATCCAGATTGAGCACTCAGAGTCTGTGGTGAGCCTCCTTGCATTTGGAGGACTCCTTTATTTGCTTTCTAGTCTTTCAGATGTTAGGATGATCGGGGGTCCTGTCCCGACATCCCTCTTTGTTTTAGAGGCTTCATAGAAAGTTAAGTAGTTCAGTAGTCTTTGCATTGTTATTCTTATGTTAAAGACTTAGGTTGCCACTTTTGGCCAAGTTGAATGTTTAATCCTTGAAACATTCTCAGTTATTTTATTTTTCAGTTCAGTTAAGTTCATTGATCATTATAGATGTGAATATTGTCTTCCGCTGAGTTAAGTAAGCCAGGCTAAGGGTTCACTTGGGGCCAGCAATGGTCTTCGAGTGTCAGTCCCGCCCAGGGTGTAGGCTCGGGGCATGACAAACTTGGTATCAGAGCACAAAGTTCAAGAATCTTCGGGAGTCTATGAAGTCGTGTCTATAGAGTCCTAGTTATCAGTGTGAAGCGCGCCACAGCGCGCCACATCAAAGATGTATCATGATTTGAAAGAAGTGTATTGGTGGAATAGTATGAAGAAGAGCATTGCAGAATTTGTTGCTAAGTGTCTAAATTGCCAACAAGTTAAAGTAGAACACCAAAGGCCCGGTGGTTTGGCACAGAATATAGAAATTCCAACATGGAAGTGGGAGATGATTAATATGGATTTCATCATAGGTTTTCCAAGGTCTCGCAGACAGCATTATTCTATTTGGGTGATTGTCGACAAAATGACAAAATCAGCCCACTTTTTGCCGATAAAGACTACCCATGCAGCAGAGGATTATGCTAAGCTTTATATTCAAGAAGTAGTAAGACTTCATGGGGTCCCAGTCTCCATTATTTCAGATAGAGATGCATAATTTACTGCATAGTTCTGGAACTCTTTTCAGAAAGGCTTGGGTTCAAAGGTGAACTTAAGTACTACCTTTCATCCTCAAACTGATAGGCAAGCAGAGCGCACTATTCAGACATTAGAAGGGCTTGTGTGATTGATTTCAAAGAAAATTGGGATGATCACCTACCTCTCATTGAGTTTGCTTACAACAACAGTTACCACTCTAGCATCCAAATGGCTCCTTATGAAGCTCTTTATGAGAGAAGATGCAGATCTCCTATTGGATGGTTTGAAGTTGGTGAAGCAGGGTTGATAGGACCAGATTTAGTTCACCAAGCTATGGAGAAGGTGAAAGTGATTTAAGAGAGGTTGAAAACGGTACAGAGTCGTCAAAAATCCTACACTGATGTTAGGAGAAGGGCGTTAGAGTTCGAAGTAGATGATTGGGTATATTTGAAAGTTTCACCTATGAAGGGTGTTATGATGTTTGGTAAGAAGGGGAAGCTTAGTCCCCGGTATATTGGACCTTATCGCATAGCTAAGAGGATTAGCAATGTAGCTTATGAATTGGAGCTACCACAGGAATTAGCAGTGGTTCATCTGGTATTTCACATCTCCATGTTGAAGAACTGCATAGGCGATCCTTAATTGATCATACCAACTGAAAATATTAGGATCAAGGATAGCTTATCCTATGAGGAAATCCCTATCCAGATTCTAGATCGCCAAGTTCGCAAGTTGAGAACAAAAGAGGTAGCATCAGTCAAGGTCCTTTGGAGGAACCAATTTGTTGAAGAAGCTACTTGGGAAGCTAAAGAGGACATGAAGAAGAGATATCCGCATCTCTTTGAATCCGAAGAAAGTGCAGATCAAGGTACTAATTTTCTTCTTGGTGCTCTCTAAATTATGAATGAGCATGTTCTTTGTTTGCATTTGCTTGTTAGGTGTTTAAGTTTGATGTTGCACCCTAAGCCTAGTAAGAGTAATCTCATTCGAGGACGAATGTTCCCAAGGGTGAGATATTGTAACATCTCGCAATTTGAAATAACTAGGAGGAAGCTAAAAATTGGAAATAGTTATGTTTGGAAAAATGATGAAAATCTGGAAAATTGTTTAAGTTAGGAAAAGTTGAGTTTTGGTCAACTTCAAACGATCATAACTCCTAACTCAAGATGAGTTAGGTGTAGTTCCAGATATGGTTGGAAAGTTATTGGAATGATCTTTCCAACGTCGCCGAATTTGCGCGATTCCGATTTTGTATTAGTAAGTTATGCCCTTTGGAATTTGGGCTGTTGGATTAAGGAAAGTCCAAATCCGGATATGTGAAGGGTAAACTAGTTTTTTCCTTACCTAATTTGCCTATTTCATTTTTAGGAATTAATTAGGGTGAAACAAGACTTTATTCAATTTAGAAAAATTAGAATTTAGGCTTGGGCTTGGAGAGGAGAAGAAAGAAGAGAAAAGAGGAGAGAAATCAAGAAATCGCCAAGAACATTCAAGCTTTGCGAGTGGAATTCGTCGGGGGTGATCCCTATAAGGTATGTGAGATCACATAGTTTTGAGTTAGTTCACCCACACGCCAAACTTGTTTCAATTCAGTAAAAATTGGAGTTATTTGAACGTTAAGAAAGTGAAGTTCTTGAAGAATATTGTTAAATTCTTGTTGGTTGAATGTTGAATTCCTCATGTTGATTTGATTAGTGTTTCTGGGTTATTTTTCGAGTTAAATCTATTGGGTATTGAAGGTACAAATGATCCTAACTGTTTGGGAGAAGAACCATGGAAGTTTAGAGGGTTTATAGATGAAAAGCGAAGGAGAAAAGTTAGAATTTTCTGGAGAAAAAGGTGAGGCATCGCGCCAGCCAGCGCGCCCCAAAAGGGTCTCTGAATGTTCACCCTTGGAGTTCCAGTCTAGTCTCTGAATATTGAGGGCTGGCGCCCCGCGCCTCTCAGAGCGCCAGGGACGCCAGTTCTCCCCATTCGTTCCCTACCTTTTAGTACTTGTTCCTTACCAATGTACCGATGTTTTCTAGTTGATTCCAACACTCTAAGATACATCTAAACACCATGAAATCATCCATAAACATGAGATCATGAACCTTGAATCCATAATCCAATTCAAGGAAAGTCAGGATCAAAGTCATAGAAGCTAAGAGTAAAAGTCTAGAAGTTAAGAAGCAAGTCAAAGCAAGGTTTCTCAAAGTTTTCAAGAGTCTTTGACAAACGTTTTAACTTCGTTTTAAGGCTCAAGTTTCAAATTAAGCAAAGAGAAAAGAGTTGAGTTCATTCGTCAAAAAGCTATAAGGGAACTAAGGATTCCCAGAGAGTTTATAAATGTTTTCACATTTGAGCAAGAAAAGGGAACATCGATTCCAAGAGAGCTTTTAAGCTAAGTTTTGAGTAATTATCTCAAACCAAAGAAAGAAGATTTTTTTTAAAACATATGAGCTAAGTATATTTTTGAGAGTAGTACTGAGAACTAATATGGGATGCGAGTTCATATTAACTCAAATCTCCATAAACCATGTAGTCATCATGGATAGTAAAGAATCATACTTTTTAGATGACTCCTTAGGATGCTTTTAGCATAGACTAGTGGATCCACTAAGTTAAGCGTTCTATATGACGGCAAAGTATAGGGCAGTTCTGGCAGCGTGGGCAAGACGTTGTATCACCACTTAGGCTCATAGTGGTGGTTGTCGGTTAGAGAATCTCCCACAGAAACTATATTATTTTATTATATGAGTAAAGTTGAGTTTGTTACTGCATTCCTTTAACGAACTAAGTTGCTTTTTTACTGCTTTATAAAGCTTTTTCATATATTGCATGTGTTCATTACTTTATTCTGAGTTAAGTTATTCATGAGTTGAGAAGAGCCAAGGTAAGAGTTTCTTTCCGAATCTTTTCAAGCCTTTGTATTGTTTAGCATTCCAACTCACATACTCGTACATTCAATGTACTAATGCCAGTTGGCCTGCATCGTCTTATGATGCAGACACAAGTAACCAAGATCAACATCTAACGCTTCGTTGATCCACCTTGAGTACTCAGAGTTTGTGGTGTGCCTCATTGCATTTAGAGGACTCATTTATTTGCTTTCTAGTATTTCAGATGTTAGGATGATTGGGGATCCTGTCCCGACATCCCTCTTTGTTTTAGAGGCTTCATAGACAGTTAAGTAGTTCAGTAGTCTTTGCATTGTTATTCTTATGTTAAAGACTTGGGTTGCCACTTTTGGCCAAGTTAAATGTTTAACCTTTGAAACATTCTCAATTATTTTATTTTTCAGTTCAGTTAAGTTCATTGATCATTATAGATGTGAATATTGTCTTCCGCTGAGTTAACTAAGTCAGGCCAAGGGTTCGCTTGGGGCCAACAATGGTCTTCGAGTGCCAGTCCCGCCTAGGGTGTAGGCTTGGGGCATGACATTTTCCATATTGTTTATTTATTTATCTTGATTTTTGGCCATTTTGTGGCATTTACTTAATATTCAGCCATGTTCGGACAGTTCCGAAAAGAAGTAGTTTTGTTCTTTTATTAGTCACGATATTCTAAAGTCATTGGTGCAAGTCGAATTTTTGAGTCATTTTTTGTATTGTTTATGTATTTTTCTTGATTTTCGGTCATTTTAGGGAATATACAAAATATTCGGCTATTTTAAGAGTGTTACGAAAAGAAGTAAAGTTTTATTCTTTTATTTGTCACGATATTCTTAAGTCATTGGTTCAAGTCGAAATTTTTTTGAGGCGCTCTTTGTTTTGTTTACGCATTTTTTTAAATTTTTGGTTATTTTGAGTTATATACGTTATAGTTGGTCATTTTCGACTAGTTACTATTAGAAGTAAAGTTTTGTTCAATTATTCGTTTCAATATTCTAAGGTCATTGGTGCAAGTCAAAAAAAAATTTAGGCATTTTTTGTATTGTTTCTGTATTTTTGTAATTTTTCTGCCCTTTTGGGGTATTTACGTAATATTCGGTCATTTTCAAACAGTTACGAAAAGAAGTAACGTTTGTTCTTTTATTAGTTACGACATTCTAAGGTCATTGCTGCAAGTCAAAAAAAATTGAGGCATTTTTTGTATTGTTTATGTATTGTTTTTTACTTTTCGGCCATTTTGGGGCATATCTGTAATATTCGGCCATTTTTGGGTAGTTATAAAAGGAAGTAAAGTTTTGTTCTTTTATTTGTCACGATATTCTAAGGTCATTGGTGCAAGCCGAAACTTTTTTGAGGTTTATGTATTTTTCTTGATTTTTCGGCCATTTTGGGGGAATCTACATAATATTCGACGATTTTCGCGCAATTATGAAAAGAAGTGAAGTTTTGTTCTTGTATTCGTCACGATATTCTAAGGTCATTGGTGCTAGTCAAAAAAATATTGAGGCGTTTTTTGTATTGTTTATGTATTTTTCTTGATTTTTCGGTCATTTTGGGGAATTTACGTAATATTCGGCCATTTTTGGGTAGTTACGTAAAGAAGTAAAGTTTTGTTCTTTTATTCGTCACGATATTCTAAGGTCATTGGTGCAAGTCAAATTTTTTGGGCATTTTTTGTATTGCCCTTGTATTTTTCTTGATTTTTCAAACATTTTGGGGCATTTTCGGCCATATTTGGGTAGTTACGAAAAGAAGTAAAGTTTTGTTCTTTTATTCGTCACGATATTCTAAGGTAATTGGTGCAAGTCTAATTTTTTGGGCGTTTTTTGTATTATTCTTGTGTTTTTCTTGATTTTTCAGCCATTTTAGGGAATATTCGACAATATTCGAATAGTGACGAAAAGAAGTAAAGTTTTGTTTTTTTATTCATCACGATATTCTAAGATCATAGATGCAAGTCAAAAAAAATTGAGGCGTGTTTTTGTTATGTTCATGTATTTTTCTTGTTTTTTCGGCCATTTTAGGGCATTTACATAATCTTCGGCGATTTTCGTATAGTTATGAAAAGAAGTAAAGTTTTATTCTTTTATTCGGCACGATATTCTATAGTCATTGGTGCAAGTCAAAAAAAATTTGAGGTATTTTTGGTATTATTTATGTATTTTTCTTGATTTTTCGGCCATTTTAGGACATTTACGCAATAGTCGGCCAGTTTCGTTCAGGTATGAAAAGAAGTAAAGTTTTGTTCTTTTATTTGTCACGATATTCTAAGATCATTGGTGCAAGTCAAAAAAAAATTGAGGCGAATTTTTTATCGTTTATGTATTTTTCTTGATTTTTCGGCTATTTTGGGGCATTTACGTAATATTCGATCATATTCGGGTAGTGACGAAAAGAAGTAAAGTTTTGTTCTTTTATTCGTCACGATATTCTACGGCCATTGGTGCAAGTCTAAATTTTTTGGAGGTGGTTTTTATATTGGTTATGTGTTTTTTAAAAAATTTTGGCCATTTTGGGTCATTTACGTGATATTCGGCCATTTCGGGCAGTTACGAAAAGAAGTAAACTTCTTTTCATTTATTCGTCACAATATTCTACGGTCATTGGTGCAAGTCGAAATTTTTTTGAGGCGTTTTTTGTATTGATATGTATTTTTCTTGAATCTTCGGCCATTTTAGGGCACTTATGTAATATTTGGCCATTTTCGGGCAGTTGTGAAAAGAAGTACAATTTTGCTCTTTTATTTGTCACGATATTCTAAGGTCATTGGTGCAAGTGGAAATTTTTTTGAGGCGTATTTTTGATTGTTTATGTATTTTTTGATCTTTCAGCCATTTTGAGGCATTTACGTAATATTCGGCAATTATGAAAAGAAATAAATGTTTCCTCTTTTATTCGTCACGATATTCTGAGGTCATTGGTGCAATTTAAAATTTTTTGAGGTGTTTTTTATATTGTTTATGTATTTTTCTTGATTTTTCGACCATTTTTGGGCATTTATGTAATATTCTGTCATTTTCGGGCAGTTACCAAAAGAAGTAAAGTTTTGTTCTTTTTCACGATATTCTAAGGTCATTGGTGCAAGTCAAATTTTTTTGAGCATTTTTTGTATTGTTTTTGTATTTTTAGATTTTTCGGTAATTTTGGTGCATTTACGTAAAATTCGGTAATTTTTCGGCAATTATGAAAAAAAGTAAAGTTTTGTTCTTTATTCGTCACTATATTCTAAGGTCATTGGTGCAATTTGAAATTTTTTTGAGGCATTTTTTCTATTATTTATTTATTTTTCTTGATTTTTCGGCCATTTTGGTGTATTTACATAATATTCAGCCACTTTTCATGCAGTTATGAAAAGAACTAAAATTTTGTTCTTTTATTCGTCACGATATTCTAAGATCATTGGTGCAAGTCAAAAAAAATTTGAGTCATTTTTTGTATTGTTTATGTATTTTTCTTGATTTTTCGGTCATTTTGGGGAATTTACGTAATATTCGGCCATTTTTGGGTAGTTACGAAAAGAAGTAAAGTTTTGTTCTTTTATTCGTCACAATTTTCTAAAGTCATCAGTGCAAGTCAAAAAATTTATGAGGCATTTTTTAAACTGTTTATATGTTTTTCTTTAATTTTCAGCCATTTTTGGGCATTTACGTAATATTCGGCTATTTTCGGACAGTTATAAAAAGAAGTAAAGTTTGTTTCTTTTATTCGTCACGATGTTACTAGCTCATTGGTGCAAGTCGAAATTTTTTTGATGCATTTTTTTATTGGTTATGTATTTTTTTTATTTTTAGACCATTTTGGTGCATTTACGGAATATTCGGCCATTTTCGGGCAGTTACGAAAAGAAGTACAGTTTTGTTCTTTTATTCATCACGTTATTCTAAGGTCATTAAAGCAAGTCGAAATTTTTTTGAGGCATATTTTGTATTGTATATGTATTTTTTTTATCTTTCAGCCATTTTGGGGCATTTACGTAATATTCGGCATTTTTCGGCAATTACAAAAAGAAATAAAGTTTTATTCTTTTATTTGTCACGATATTCTAAGGTCATTGGTGCAAGTCGTAATTTTTTTGAGGCATTTTTTGTATTGTTTATGTATTTTTCATGATTTTTCGGCCATTTTGGGGCATATACGTAATATTAAGCCATTTTCGGGCAGTTACAAAAAAGAAGTAACATTTTTTTTCTTTTATTCGTCGTGATATTCTAATGTCATTGGTGCAAGTCAAAAAAAAATTGTGGCGTTATTTGTATTGTTTATGTATTTTTCTTGATTTATCGACCATTTTTTGGACATTTACGTAATATTTGGCCATTTTCGGGCAGTTATGAAAAGAAGTAAAGGTTTTTTCTTTTATTCGTCACGATATTCTAAGGTCATATGTTATGACCCAGGGGTATATCCTAGAAGTAACACGGCGTACTTGACCTCGAAGGGGTTTTATACAAGCCCTTAGCATATCATGAACATAAGATAATAGAAAATACGGCAAAATTTTTAAAAAAATGCAATCGAAGTCATTTTCATAAAAGCAAGCGGAAGTCTTTCTATAATTTATTTCAAACCATCTAATACAACTTTTAGAATAAACTCTTGGGACACATCCCATAAAATAGTCTCAATATGAAAATGAAAGACATAAAGAAAATGTTGGTGTTGTCCTCGAAGCTTTGAGGACTCACCAAGATCTTCAACTCCTTGCAACTTCTAGAAAACTATCTCCAAGAGTAGCACTCAATATCCAATCCCTACATTTGATTAGAATGTAGGCAAAGTATGCGTTAGTACAAATTGTACTAAATTTGTTAGCTAGCATAATCATAAGAGCATAAGACAACAGTTAGTCAATATAAGACATAATCCAAAATCATATGAAATACTTGTAAGTAACCTCAGAGCACACTTGTGCAATGCATGAAGGCATTCCATACTCCCCTTCACACTAAGCATAACCTTGAAGTCATCCTAGTCATAGTCACCCTCCTTTGGTATCACTATTGGCTTACTTCATGTAGACAAGGGAACTATCACCTTTAGTCAATCATATCTTGGAAGGCAGTTATGGCAACAATCCAAGCTAAACTACACAATTTAAGAGAACCCTTCACAACTAGCCTCAAGTCATACTTGTTAATTTCATGTATCAGGACAGTTCAGCCAATTCTAAGTGTCAACGATCGTTAGTCAGTCATATAACCCAACTAAGTGAGTTGGGGTCGAATCCCACAGGGAGTGGTACATATTTGAGAATCAATAGCCAAGTGTGAATATGTTCAAGTCAATCATAGGTAAAAACATTTACGAATAAATGCATGGCTCAAGTTTTGGGGTGATACAAGTATCAGATATCACATGAGGGGTTTGTTTCAACTATCAGCTACAACAACAAATAACACGAAAATAACAAATATAGAGACGGGTTCTTGGGATGTGATTGGATTATGGGCTAAGGTCGACAAATGGGTGATTGCAATTAATAGTAAATAGTTGTAAATTAGTGAATAAACTAGACTTTAGTGGGGATAAACTTTCTCTCAAACAATTTACCAAGAATCAAATTGGTTTCTCTCGAACACCAATAAGCAACAATTAAGAACAACCTTCGCTTTAGTCCATTCACTCTCGAGCTGAATATGTGGAAAAGGGTTTAGGATTCACTCTCTCGAGTTGAACCCATGACAACCCAATACCCACAGACCATTAAATCAGTAATCTTGGTTTTAAAATCTCTCTCTCAAGCAAGCCAAAAACACGAAGGTAGAGTTGCATTTGCAACTACAACCCTTTAGATTAAGCCACAATTACTGAATGAAATCACTTTTAAACAACATTTAAACTATCAATTAACAATACCCAACAACTAAATCAACCCATAATCACACCCCAAGAATTGGTGATTTAGCTAGACATCATAAAAAGATAAAAATCGTTACCAAATTGTGTTTCCATCAACTGGGTAAGATTAATATTGTCTTTACAGAAGCTAAGATGAATAATCTTCAACACCCACTTCCAATTTCTCAGAAATGGAAATCTTCAAAGCTAAGGAGAAATATTGTCTCAATACTCTCAGTACTAATCTAGATAGATAGATAGATAGATAGATATAATAGATAGATTAATTGCTAGATCGATAGATTGATAGATTGCTCCCTAAACTAAGAATTTAAAAATGTATTTATAGTGGCCAAAATTGTGCTGCGAAGGACCATTCGACAAAGTAAGTCGGGATCGCCGATCCACTCGGCGATCCGCCCTTTGGTTAATTCCATCGCCTTTTTGCTTTGGCCTTCAACAACTTTAAGTTCTGTAACTTTGGGCGATATAGCACTGCATCGCGAAACCATTCGGCGACTTGCCCAATGGGTTAGGCGATCCTCATGCATTTTTTTCTTCATTTTTTCAGCTGCCTTGTTCCTTTTTGCTCATTAGTGTCCATGTTTTGTTCCTCAATCCAAATACCTAAAAATCAAGGATTTACATCAGTTATTGGCACAAAATATGCATTTGAGAACACTAAATCTATTGAAATATAGCCCTAAATAAGTCCAAATCGTGGACTCATCACTTGTGCAATGTATGGATAGCATCCCATACTACTGTCCACACTAAGTACCCCTTTAGACTATCATGAATGTTCACTAGTTGGGGACTAGTCCCTCTTGACTATTTGCCTTTATTCATTTAAGGTACTTCTCTATTTAGTACTAGGCAAGTCACAACCCATGAATGAACTCTATTTATCAATTCAAGGCTACTAAGGAAGAACCCCCTAATAGGCTAGACCATGCTATCATCTTACTAACATAACTATATTAGGCTAAGCTAACTACCTTGGAAGACACACTAACATGCAAGTCCAAGCTACTCTAGGAAAGGTACAAGTGTCTTATCCTAGCTACCATGAAATAGTCCCAAACCAACTAAGTCATGCTACCCTTACAAGTATACTATGATACAAATTCAAGCTATCCTTTAAGAGAGTATGATTCTCAATCCTAAGCTATCCCTAGGAGAGTATGAGTCCTCAATCCCAAGCTATCATGATTAACCCTAACTCAAGCTACCCTTGAAATGCATCTTACAATGCAAAGTCAAGCTACCCTTAGGAGAATATGGATCCTCAATCCTAAGATACCCTTAGGAGAGTATAAGTCCTCAATTCTAAAGCTACCATGAAATGGTCTTGGCCAAACCAAGTCATGTTATCATGAAGTAATCCTAACAATGCGAGTTCAAGCTACACATAAGAGAGTATAAATCCTCAATCCTAGGCTACCATGAATACTCCTAACTCATGCTACCATGAAAGGCATTTTACAATGCCAAGTCAAGTTATCCCTTGGGAGAGTATAAATCCTCCATCATAAGCTATCAATCTTGGTCTTATCCTACCAAGCCAAGCTATACATGAAGGGAACATATGTCACAACTTCAAGCTATTCTAAACTAACAAGCTTTGACTCATTTTAGGTTATTAACCCAACCTAGAATCATTCTATGTGAGAGAACCTTGGATCTTCTAGCATTTTTATGCTTAAGTGTGTGAGTGAGAATAGACGTTCAACAATACACAACAAGATCACATTATATTAGCTTTACTCTCAAATCCCTAATTAATATGATCACAAGCCTTACTCTCAATCTTTCTTTCTTAATCTCATCAATATACCTAGATTTCAAGGTATTTCAATCACATTCTTCATTAGTAGGTGATTCTAGTCCTAATTGATTCATAAAGGTTGAAACTGATCTTTACAAGTCATGATCATTCATATTCAATAAAGTCTAGTTAAATTCATGATTATATGTTCCTAACCTTGAACAATTATTACTCATGACATTGATTTAAGAAGATCACCTTTGAACCTTCAATTTCATCTCTAATGGCATGAACCGACAAATATCACATTCATCAATTTAGACTAGGGTTTACCATAGAAATCACATAAATTCATCATAATATCACAATTCAATGTTAATACAATCATAATTAGGTATTATCCACTAGATTGGAATCATACCTAAACCCTACCCACTATATAGAAGGAAACCCTAGCTAGAATTGGGTTTTTGACTTCACAATTGGGGAAAAACCTAGGGGGCTCTATGGGGGAAGAACCCATAGATGAATAAGCTAACATACCTTAATTCAAATCCCTAATCAAGCTCTCATAAATGGAGGAAAATCTGACCTCTTCTCTTCTCTTCTTCTTCTTCTTCACTTCTAGAGAGAAAATTTTTGGAGAGAATTTGGGGTTCTTAAATGAATGAGTCAATGACTTAGTTTAGGGGCCTATTAAGCTTATATAGGTAACTAAACAACCGACCTCCCTTATCCCATAATTAATAACTAATTAATTCCCAAACCCCCAAGTTAAAAATTAAAACTAAAAATCTGCCCCCACTCACGAACCACCCACCCACGGACCGTGGGTGGGTCCACGCTCCGTATTGCACCTCCGTAGGTGCTGGTTCTGAGGCTGAAAATGCAGGCCAACTCAGGCCTTGACCCACGACCCCAACCCACGGGGCATGGGTCCACTCACGGCCAGTAGGTGCCAAGCGTGAGTGGCCTGATTTTTGACAGCTTTTAGGGCTGTTTTGAGGTCCTCCTCAAGGACCCCTTGGGGGGTCTTACCTTGACGCCCTAACCCTTAAACGCCTATTCTAAGTACGGGAATCATTTTTACGACTTAAACCCTCTCATCAAGCTCTAAAACTCTTACGAAAAGCTCTAGAACTCTCTAGTTCAACTTACTAATTTCCGGGGCGTTACAATATCTCCCCCTTGGGATCATTCGTCCTCGAATGACGATTCTAAACACTTTTTAAAGTCACAACTCTAAACTAGCAGCCCATCATGCATGTACTACATCTAAATGCACACAACCAAGGAAGAAAACTTCAATTCCAAGCTAAACACATTCAATGCAACACAAGGGAGTAGGAACTACCTCTACCAATCCAAAAATGCATGAAATTCTATATCTACTCATTTTCAAGGAGGAACTAACATCTCCTAGCTAAAACATGCTCAACACACACTCATGGAGCCTAAATGCAAATTACTCTTAAAAAGCATCTATTCAAGGAGGAATCTTTCAACTCCAAAACTAAGGCATGCTCATAATCAACTCATGAAGTCTATATGCAAATCTACCCAAATGCACTACAACATGAGGAAAACAATGCATATAAGTCATTTCTAACAAGACCTAGGCATTTTCATGAACATGCATATAAGGAAATCATGGCAACACATAAAACACACAATAACCCTACTAGGTAGGCACACTATTTCCCCCTTGGGAGTAAGCCTACACAAATTTTCTAAACATCATATATGCTAAAACAACTTCAAAGTCCAACATAACAAGTTACAAAAGACAAGAAATCCAGAAATTTACTAAAGCATAAAACACATACCGGAAGGGACATGAGGAGATCACTCTTGATCTTCTCTAGATTGGAAAGCATAAAACCTATTTTTCTTTTGAAACTCCACATCCCCACTACTAGAGGCAACTTGTTTGCCCTCTCTTCTTGTAACCTTAGCCTTAGGGTAATCTTTCATCACGTGGCCACTCTCACCACAACCCTCTCTACTGGCCAAACACCTACCCTCATGACTCTTACCACACCTAGCACAAGAGGGCCATAGGGACTCATTACTTATCCTTTGTGGCCTAGAGGTAGACACTCTCTCATCCTTATGCTTAGGAGGATTAAAAAAGCCTTGTCCGAAAAACTTTTGTCGATTCCTAGAACGACCATGTCCATCGGACCCATCATGAAAGGACTTATCATTATCCATCCTAGACCTCTTTTTCTCTCTAGATTTTTCCTCTTAAAGTTTTTCTTTCTCCATTTGTTGAGCATACACCATAAGACGTGAGATATGCATATCATCATTGAGCATTGCCGTACGACATTCTTCTGCACTAATTTGGACACCCCCGTCACAAACCTATTCATTATGTCCCTCTGACTTGCTACCATAGATGGGGGCATACTTAGACAATAGAGTAAATTTCAAGGAATAATTTTTAACACTCATATTACCTTACTTAAGGTTGATGAATTCTCCCACCTTAGCTTCCGTCAACTCCCGGGAAAAGAACCTATCTAAAATTGCCTCCTTAAATATCTCCCAATCTATGGGACCCGCCTTTACCGGCCTACCATCTTTCCATTGCTCATACCATATTTGAGCCACATACTTCAATTGATAAGCAGCTAGTTTCGTTTTTTCTACCAGACTCACTCCTATGATAGATAGCACCTTATACACCTCCTCTATAAACCCATTAGGATCTTCCTCCACCTTGGAGCCACTAAACTCCGGAGGGTTCATCCTCAAAAACTTTCTCACCCTAGAAGCAGTCATCCCCCTTATTGGGTTAGCTGGGGCCACTGCCTCCCTATTGGCTTGGGCCATCATAGCTTAAGCTTGAGTTATCACGGTTCGAGCTTGAACCGTCATGGCTTGGTTCAATGCTAGCAAATCCGACCTAATCTCCACATTAGTCATATCTGGAGGATCAATAGGAGCTTGATGTGGAACTTGGGGAGGAACCTCTTGCTCCACATTGCCTTCCCCTTCTCTCCTATTATTTACCCTTGTATTAGCCATACCCTGAAACACAGCGAGCACGGATTAGAAGAAGGACCTACTAAAGCCAAACTCTATGGCACGACTTAGAGAATGAAGAAGTGAGATTTCCTAAGCATCCAATAGCCTCATATTCATAAATGTGGCGCGCTTCACACTTATGAACAAGACTCTACTAGACGTGGTTTGAGAGAATCCTAGAACCATTCTAAACCTTGTGCTCTTATTATGAAGTTTATTATGACCCAGGGGTATATCCTAGATATACACGGCGTACTTGACCCCAAAGGGGTCTCATACAAGCCTTTAACATATCATGAACATAAGATAATAGAAAATACAGGAAAATTTAAAACTTTTTACAATCAAAGTCATTTTCATAAAAGCAAGCGGAAGTCTTTCTATACTTTGTCTCAAACCATCTAATACAACTTTTAGAATAAGTTCTTGGGACACAGCCCATAAAATAGTCTCAACATGAAAATGACAGTCATAAAGGAAATGTGGGTGTTGTCCTCGAAGCTATGAGGACTCACCAAGATCTTCAACTCCTTGCAACTTCTAGAAAACTATCTCCAAGAGTAGCACTCAATATCCAATCCCTACATTTGATTAGAATGTAGGCGAAGTATGTGTTAGTACAAAATGTACTAAATATGTTAGCTAGCATAATCATAAGAGCATAAGACAAGGGTTAGTCAATATAAGACATAATCCAAAATCATATGAAATACTTCATGAAACATAAACCATAGGCATAAGAGAATATCATAATCATAATAAGCAAAGTCTCCAACATAAGCATCATATAAGCATAATTTGACTCTTAGTCATCTATACCATATATAATAGAACCATTCTCAAGTAACCTCAAAAGCATACATGTGCAAAGCATGAATAGCATCGCATAATACCACCCAAGCCAAGTATCCCTTTTTAGTCATCTTAATCATAGCCTATATACATGGTCAAGTCTCTAAGCTTCTATACCATAATGGCACCATACTTGTAAGTAACCTCATAGCACACTTGTGCAATACATGAAAGGCATCTCATACTGCCCTTCACAATAAGCATAACCTTGAAGTCATTATAGTTATATTCACCCTCATTTGTTCTCACTATTGGCTTACTTCATGTAGACAAGGGAACTATCACCTTTAGTCAATCATATCTTGGAAGGCAACTATGGCAAAAATCCAAGCTAAACTAGACTATTTAAGAGCACCCTTCATAACTAGCCGCAAGTCATACTTGGGCAATGCATGGATAGCATCACATACTACTATCCACACTAAGTACCCCTTTAGACTATCATGAATATTCACTAGTTGGGGACTAGTCCGTCTTGACTATTTGCGTTTATTCATTTAAGGTACTTCTCTATTTAGTACTAGGCAAGTCACAACCCATGAATGAATTCTATTTCTCAATTCAAGGCTACCAAGGAATAACCCCCTAATAGGCTAAACCATGCTATCATATTACTAATATAACTATATTAGGCTAAGCTAACTACCTTGAAAGACACACTAACATGCAAGTCCAAACTACTCTAGGAAAGGTACAAGTATCCTATCCTAGCTACCATGAAATAGTCCCAAACCAAATAAGTCATGCCACCCTTAAGAGTATACTATGATACAAATGTAAGTTATCCTTATGAGAGTATGATTCTCAATCCTAAGCTATCCCGAGGAGAGTATGAGTCATCAATCCCAAGCTATCATGACTAACCCTAACTCAAGCTACCCTTGAAATGCTCTTACAATACAAAGTCAAGCTACCCTTAGGAGAGTATGGATCCTCAATCCTAAGCTACCCTTAGGAAAGTATAAGTCCTCAATCCTAAAGCTACCATGAAATGTGCCTTGCCAAAATGTAAATTTGGAATCATACCTAAACCCTACCCACAATGTAGAAGGAAACCCTAGCTAGAATTAGGTTTTTGACTTGACAATTGGGGGAAAACCTAGGGGGCTCTATGGGGGAAGAACCCATAAATGAATAAGCTAACATACCTTAATTCAAAGTCTTAATCAAGCTCTCATCAATGGAGGAAAATCTGCCCTCTTCTCTTCTCTTCTTCTTCCTCTTCTTCACTTCTAGAGAGAGAATTTTTGGAGAGAATTTGGCATTCTGAAATGAATGAGTTAATGACTTAGTTTAGGGGCCTATTAAGCTTATATAGGTAACTAAATAACCGACCTCCCTTAACCCCTAATTAATAACTAATTAATTCCTAAACCCCCAACTTAAAAACTAAAACTAAAAATCTGCCCCCACTCACGAACCACCCACCCACGGACCGTGGGTGGGTCCACGCTCCGTATTGCACCTCCGTAGGTGTTGGTTCTGAGGCTGAAAATGCAGGACAACTCAGTCTTTGACCCACGACCCCAACCTACGGGGCGTGGGTCCACTCACTGCCAGTAGGTGCCAATGTGAATGGCCAGATTTTTGACAGCTTTTAGGGCTGTTTTGAGGTCCTCCTCAAGGACCTCTTTGGGTGGTCCTAGGGGGTCTTACCTTGACGCCCTAACCCTTAAACCCCTATTCTAAGTACGGGAATCATTTTTACGACTTAAACCCTCTCATCAAGCTCTAAAACTCTTACGAAAAGCTCTAGATTTCTCTAGTTCAACTTACTAATTTCCGGGGAGTTACATCATTGGTGCAAGTTGAAAATTTTTTGAGGCATTTTTTTTATTGTTTATGTATTTTTCTTGATTTTTTGGCATTTTGTAAAATTTACGTAATATTTGGCCATTTTCGGGTACGAAAAAAGTAAAGTTTTGTTCTTTTATTTGTCACAATATTCTAAGGTTATTAGTGCAAGTCGAATTTTTTTTTGAGGCATTTTTTGTATTGTTTGTGTCTTTTTCTTGATTTTTCAGCCATTTTAGAGAATTTACGTAATATTCGGCCATTTTCGGGTAGTTACGAAAAGAAGTTAAATTTTGTTCTTTTATTTGTCACGATATTCTAAGTCATTGGTGCAAGTCAAATTTTTTTAGAGGCATTTTTTGTATTGCTTATGTGTTTTTCTTGATTTTCCAACCATTTTAGGGCACTTACGTAATATTCGGCCATTTTCGGGCAGTTACGAAAAGAAGTAAAGTTTTGTTCTTTTATTCGTCATGGTATAATAAGGTCTTTGGTGCAAGTAAAAAAAAAATTAGGCGTTTTTTGTATTGTTTATGTATATTTTTTTTATTTTCGGGCATTTTTGGGGCATGTACGTTATATATTGCCTTTTTTGGGTAGTTACGAAAAAGAAGTAAAGTTTTGTTCTTTTATTCGTCATGATATTTTAAGATCATTGGTGCAAGTCAAAAATATTTTGAGGCTTTTTTTATTGTTTATGTATTTTTCTTTATTTTTAGGCCATTTTGGGCATATACGTTTTATTCGGCTATTTTCTGGCAGTTACGAAAATAAGTAAAGTTTTGTTCTTTTATTCGTCACGATATTCTAAGGACATTGGTGCAAGTCAAAAAAATATTGAGACATTTTTTGTAATGTTTATGTATTTTTCTTCATTTTTAGGTATTTACGTAATATTCTGCCATTTCAGACAGCTACAAAAAGAAGTAAAGTTTTGTTCTTTTTATTCGTGACGATATTCTAGGGTCATTGGTGCAAGTCAAAAAAAATTGAGGCATTTTTTGTATTGTTTATATATTTTTTTTATTCTTCGGCAATTCAGCAATTTTTCGGCAGTTACGAAAAGAAGTATAGTTTTGTTCTTTTATTCATCACGATATTCTAAAGTCATTGGTGCAAGTCGAAATTTTTTTGAGGCTTTTTTTGTATTGTTTATGTATTTTTCTTGATTTTTCGGCCATATGAGGGCATTTACATAATCTTCGGCCATTTTCAGGCAAACACGAAAAGAATTAAAGGTTTGTTCTTTTATTAGTCACGATATTCTAAGGTCATTGGTGCAAGTAAAAAAACAATTGAGCCATTTTTTGTACTGTTTATGTATTTTTCTTGATTTTTTGGCCATTTTGGGGTATTTACATAATATTCGGCCATTTTCGGGCAGTTACGAAAAGAAGTAAAGTTTTGTTCTTTTATTCGTCATGATATTCTAAGGTCATTGGTGCAAGTCGAAATTTTTTTGAGGCGTTTTTTGTATTGTTTATGTAATTTTTTATTTTTCGGCCATTTTGAGGAATTTACGTAATATTCGGCGATTTTCTGGCAATTACGAAAAGAAGTAAATTTTTGTTCTTTAATTCATAACGATATTCTAAGGTCATTGGTGCAAGTCAAAATTTCGTTGAGTCATTTTTTGTATTTTTTATGTACTTTTATTGATTTTTTGGTTATTTTGGGGAATTTACATAATATTCGGCCATTTTTGAGACAGTTATGAAAAGAAGTAAAGTTTTGTTCATTTATTCGTCATGATATTCTAAGATCATTGTTGCAAGTAAAAAAGCATTTAAGACATTTTTTGTATTGTTTATGTATTTTTCTTGATTTTTTGGCCATTTTGGGGCATTTACGTAATATTCGGCCATTTACGGGCAGTTACGTAAAGAAGTAATGTTTTATTCTTTTACTCATCACGATATTTTAAGGTCATTAGAGCAATTAAACAAATTTGAAGCCATTTTTTGTATCGTATATGTGTTTTTCTTTATTTTTTGGCATTTTGGGGCATTTACGTAGTATTCAGCCATTTTCGGACGATTATGAAAAGAAGTATAGTTTTGTTCTTTTATTCGTCACGATATTCTAAGATCATTGGTGCAAGTTGAAATTTTTCTGAGGCATTTTTTCTATTGTTTATGTATTTTTCGGCCATTTTTTGGGAATTTACGTAATATTCGGCTATTTTCGGGTAGTTACTAAAAAAAGTAAACATTTGTTCTTTTATTTGTCACGATATTCTAAGGTCATTGGTGCAAGTTGAAATTTTTTTGAGGTGGTTTTTGAATTGATTATTTGTTTTTCTTGATTTTTGGCCATTTTGAGCCATTTACGTAATATTCGGCCATTTTTGGGCAATTACGAAGAGAAGTAAAGTTTTGTTCTTTTATTCTTCACGATATTCTAAGATCATTGGTGTAAGTCGAAATTTTTATGAGGTATTTTTTCTGTTGTTTATGTATTTTTTGACCATTTTTCAGGAATTTACGTAATATTCGGCTATTTTCGGGCAGTTACTAAATAAGTAAACCTTTGTTCTTTTATTTTTCACGATATTCTAAGTTCATTGGTCAAGTCGAAATTTTTTTGAGGAGTTTTTGTATTGTTTATGTTTTTTTCTTGATTTTTAGCCCATTTTGGGGGTATTTACGTTATATTTGGCCATTTTCGGGAAGTTACGAAAATAAGTAAAATTTTGTTCTTTTATTCGTCACGATATTCTAAGGTCATTGGTGCAAGTCAAATTTTTTTGAAGCGTTTTTGTATCGTTTATGTATTTTTTTCTTGATTTTTCTCCCATTTTAGGGCATTTACGTAATATTCGACCATTTTCGGGCAGTTAAGAAAAGAAATAATATTTAGTTCTTTTATTCATCACGATATTCTAAGGTCATTGATGCAAGTCAAAAAAAATTGAGGCATTTTTTATATTGTTTATCTGTTTTTTTATTTTTCTTCCAATTTGGGGCATTTACGTAATATTCAGCAATTTTCTGGGTAGTTACGAAAAGAAGTAAAGTTGAGTTCATTTATTCCTCACGATATTCTAGGGTCATTGGTGCAAGTCAACAAATTTTGAGGAATTTTTTTTGTATTTTTTAATGTGATTTTCTTGATTTTTTGACCAATTTAGGGAATTTACGTAATATTTGGACATTTTTGGGGAATTAAGAAAAGAAATAAAGTTTTGTTCTTTTATTCGTCACGAAATTCTAAGGTCATTAGTGCAAGTCAAAAAAAAATTGAGGCGTTTTTTGTATTGTTTATGTATTTTTTTTATTTTTTGGCCATTTTACGGCATTTACATAATATTTGGCAATTTCCAAGAGTTTCGAAAACAAGTAAAATTTCATTATTTTATTCGTAACGATATTCTATGGTCATTGGTGACCGTCGAAATTTTTTTGAGGCATTTTTTGTATTAATTATGTATTTTTCTTGATTTTTCTGCCATTTTGAGGGATCAACGTAATATTTGGCCATTTTTCAGGTAGTTATGAAAAGAAGTAAAAGTTTGTTCTTTTATTCGTCACGATATTCTAAGATCAATTGTGAAAGTCAAAATTATTTTGAAGCATTTTTTTATTGTTTATGTATTTTTATTGATTTTTTGGCTATTTTGGGGTTTTTACGTAATATTCGTCTATTTTCGGAAAATTACAGAAAGAAGTAAAGTTTTGTTCTTTTATTCGTCACGATATTCTAAGGTCATTGGTGCAAAGTCAAAAAAAAAATTGAAGCATTTTTGAAATT
Organism: Solanum verrucosum; assembly: GCF_900185275.1. Lineage (NCBI taxonomy): Eukaryota > Viridiplantae > Streptophyta > Magnoliopsida > Solanales > Solanaceae > Solanum > Solanum verrucosum. The sequence goes on from NW_026019887.1 coordinate 115,005, forward strand.
GTTTCTGTGTTTTTCTTGAATTTTCGGCCATTTTGGGGCATTTATGTAATATTCGATCATTTTTGCGCACTTATGAAATGATGTAAAGTTTTGTTCCTTTATTCGTCACGATATTCTAAGGTATTTGTCATGATTTTTGGCCATTTTTGGACAGTTACGATAAGGAGTAAAGTTTTGTTATTTTATTCATCGTGTTATTCTAAGGTTATTGATGCAAGTCAAACAAATTTTGATGACTTTTCTTGTATTGTTTGTGTGTTTTTCTTGATTTTTCAGCCATTTTGGGGGCATATACATAATCTTCGGCCATTTTCAAAAATTTACGAAAAGAAGTAAAGTTTTGTTCTTTTATTCATCATGATATTCTAAGTTTATTAGTGCAAGTCAAAATTATTTTGATCTCATTTTTGTACTGTTTATGCACTTTTCTCAAATTTTTAGATATTTTGGGGCATTTACGTAATATTCGGCCATTTTCGAGCAGTTACGAAAGGAAGTAAAGTTTTGTTCTTTTATTCATTATGATATTCTAAGGTCATTGGTGCAAGTCGACACTTTTTTGAGGCATTTTTTGTATTGTTTATATATTTTTCTTGATTTTTCTGCCATTTTTGGGCAACTACGTAATATTTGGCCAGTTACGAAAAGTAATAAAGTTTTGTTCTTTTATTCATCACGATATTCAAAGGTCTTTGGTGCATGTCATATTTTTCTTTGAGCATTTTTTGTATTGCTTATGTATTTTTCTTTAATTTTCGGCCATTTTGGGGCATTTACGTAATATTCGGTAATTTTCCAGGAGTTACGAAAATAAGTAAAGTTTTGTTCTTTTATTCGTCAAGATATTCTAAGGTAATTGCTGACAGTCTAATTTTTTTTGAGGCGTTTTATGTATTAATTATGTATTTTTCTTGATTTTTCGACCATTTTGGGGCATCTACATCATATTTTGCCATTTTTAGGGCAGTTTTGTAAAGAAGTTAAGTTTTGTTCTTTTATTCGTCACGATATTTTAAGACTAATTGTGCAAGTCGAAATTTTTTTGAGGCATTTTTTGTATTGTTTATGTATTTTTTTCCGGTCATTTTGGGTCAATTACGTAATATTCGACCATTTTCGGGTAGTTACAAAAAGAAGTAAAACTTTGTTCTTTTATTCGTCACGATATTCTAAGGTTTTGGTGTAAGTTGAATTTTTTTTGAGGCATTTTTTGAATTGTTTATTTGTTTTTCTTCATCTTTTTGCCATTTTGGGGCTTTTACGTAGTATTCAGCCATTTTCGGGCAGTTACGAATAGAAGTAAAGTCTTGTTCTTTTATTTGTCACAATATTCTAAGGTCTTTGGTGCAGATAAAAAAATGAGGCATTTTTTGTATTGTTCATATATATTTTCTTGATTTTTCGACCATTTTTCCGGCATTTACATAATATTCAGCCATTTTTAGGCAATTACGAAAAGAAGTAAAGTTTTGTTCTTTTATTTGTCATGATATTCTAAGGTCATTGATGCAATTATAAAAAAATTGTAGGCGTTTTTTGTATTGTATATATATTTCTTTATATTTCGGCCATTCTGGGGCATTTACGTAATAATCGGTCATTTTCGAACAGTTATGAAAAGAAATAAAGTTTTGTTCTTTTATTCGTCACAATATTCTAAGAACATTGGTGCAAGTTGAAATTTTTTTGAGATATATTTTGTATTGTTTATGTATTTTTTCTTTATTTTTCGGCCATTTTGGGCATATACGTTTTATTCAGCCATTTTCGGGTAGTTATGAAAAGAAGGAAAATTTTGTTATTTTATTCGTCACGATATTCTAAAAAATTGAGGCATTTTCTATATTGTTTATATATATTTCTTGATTTTTCGGGCATTTACGTAATATTTTGCCATTTTTAGGCAGATACGAAAAGAAGTAAAGTTTCGTTCTGTTATTCGTCACCATATTCCAAGGTTATTGGTGCAAGTCGAAATTTTTTTGAGGCGTTTTCTATATTTTTGTATTTTCCTTAATTTTTCAGCCATTTTGAGGCATTTATGTAATATTCGGCCATTTTCGAGCAGTTACGAAAATAAGAAAAGTTTTGTTCTTTTATTCGTCACGATAATCTAAGGTTATCGGTGCAAGTCGACACTTTTTTGAGGCATTTTTTGTATTGTTTATGTATTTTTCTTGATTTTCAGGTCATTTTTGGGCAATTACATAATATTCGGCCATTTTCGGGTAGTTATGAAAAGAAATAAAGTTTTGTTCTTTTATTCGTCACGATATACAAAGATCATTGGTGCAAGTCGAAATTCTTTTGAGGCATTTTTTGTATTACTTATGTATTTTTCTTGATTTTTTGGTCATTTTGGGGCATTTACGTAATATTCGGCCATTTTCGAGCAGTTACGAAAAGAAGTAAAGTTTGTTTCTTTTATTCGTCACAATAGTCTAAGGTCATTGATGCAAGTCGAAATTTTTTGAGGTGTTTTTCGTATTGTTTATAGATTTTTTGGCCATTTTGGGGTATTTACGTAATATTCAGCAATTTTCGTGCAGTTACGCAAAGAAGGAACGTTTTATTCTTTTATTCTTCACGATATTCGAAGGTCATTCGTGCAAGCCATCATTTTTTTGAGGCGTTTTTTGTATTGTTTATGCACTTTTCCTGATTTTTCGGTCATTTTGGTTCAATTACGTAATATTTGTCCATATTTGGGCAGTCATGAATAGAAATAAAGTTTTATTCTTTTATTCTTTATGATATTCAAAGGTCATTGGTGCAAGCGAAAAAACGTTTGAGGCGTTTTTTTGTTTTGTTTATGTATTTTTCTTGATTTTTCGGCCATTTTGGGGGCATTTACGTAATATTCGGCCATTTTCGGGAAGTTACGAAAAGAAGTTAAGTTTTTCTCTTTAATTCATCACGATATTCTAAGGTCATTCGAGCAAGTTGAATTTTTTTGTGTTGTTTTTAGTTTTTTTTTTTTTCTTAATTTTTCAGCCTTTTTGGTGCATTTACGTAATATTCGGCCATTTTTGGGAAGTACGAAAAGAAGTAAAGTTTTATTCTTTTATTCGTCACAATATTCTAAGGTCAATAGTGCAAGTCAAAAAAATTTGAGGCGTTTTTTGCATTGGTTATGTATTTTCCTAGATTTTTTGGTTGTTTTGGGGAATTTACGTAATATTCAGCAATTTTTGGAAAGTTTCAAAAGTAGGAAAGCTCTGTTCTTTTATTCCTCACGATATTCTAAGTTCACTGGTGCAAGTCAAAAAAAATTGAGGCGTTTTTTTTAAAATTGTTTGTGTTTTTTTTTATTTTTCAGAGATTTTGGGGTATTTACATAATATTCGGCCATTATCGGGGAATTACGAAAAGAAGTAAAGTTTTATTCTTTTATTTTTCAAGATATTCTAAGGTCATTGGTGTAAGTCAAAATCCTTTTGTGGTGTTGTTGTATTGTTTATATGTTTTTCTTGATTTTTCGGCCATTTTGGGGCATTAACATAATATCCAGCCATTTTCTGGCATTTACAAAAAAGAAGGAACATTTTATTTTTTTATTCGTAACGATATTCTAAGGTCATTCGTGCAAGTCAACAATTTTTGAGGCGTTTTTTGTATTGTTTATGTATTTTTCTTGCTTTTTCGGTCATTTTCGGGTGATTACGTAATATTTGTCCATTTTTGGGTAGTTACAAAAAGAAATAAAATTTAGTTATTTTATTCTTCACGATATTCAACGGTCAATGGTGCAATTCAAAAAAATTGAGGCATTTTTTGTATAGTTTATGTATATTTCTTGATTTTTCGGCCATTTTAGGGCATTTACGTAATATTTAGCCATTTTTGGTCAATTACAAAAAGAAGTAAAGTTTTATTCTTTTATTTGTCACGATATTTTAAGGTCATTATTGCGAGTCTAAATTTTTTTAGGGCGTTTTTTGTATTGTTTATGTATTTTTTTTTGTTTTTTCGGCCATTGTGGGGCATTTAGGTTATCTTCGGTCATATTTGGGCAATTACGAAAAGAAGTAAAGTCTTGTTCTTTTATTCGTCATGATATTCTAAGGTTATTGGTTCAAGTCGAAATTTTTTTGAGGTGTTTTTCGTATTGTTTATGTGTTTTTCTTCATTTTTCTCCCATTTTGGGAAATTTACGTAATATTCAGACATTTTAAGGCATTTACGAAAAGAAGTAAAGTCTTATTCTTTTATTCATCATGATATTTTAAGGTCATTGGTGCAAGTCAAAATTTTTTGAGGCATTTTTTGTATTATTTATGTATTTTTCTTCCATTTTGGGGCATTTTCATAATATTCGGCCATTTTCAAGCAGTTACGAAAAGAAGTATAGTATTGTTCTTTGATTCATTATGATATTCTAAGGTCATTAGTGCAAGTCGAATTTTTTTGTGGCGTTTTTTTATTGTTTATGTATTTTCTTGATTTTTCGGCCACTATGGGGCATTAACATAATATTTGGCCATTTTCGGGCACTTACGAGAACAAGTAAAGTTTTGTTCTTTTATTCGTCGGGATATTCTATGGTCATTGATGTAAGTAAAAAAAATAGAGGTGCTTTTTGTATTGTTTATGTGTTTTTCTTGATTTTTCGACCATTTTGGTAAGTAATATTTGGCCATTTACGGGCAGTTACGAAAAGAAGTAATGTTTTGTTCTTTTATTCGTCACGATATTCTAAGGTCATTGGTGCATGCTAAAAAAAATTGAGGCATTTTTGTATTGTCTATGTATTTTTCTTCCATTTTGGGGCATTTATGTAATATTCGCCCATTTTCGGACTGTTAAGAAAAGAAGTAAAGTTTGTTCGTTGATTCTTCATGTTATTTTAAGATCATTTGTGCAAGACGAAAATTTTTGAGGTGTTTTTTGTATTATTTATGTATTTTTCTTGATTTTTCGTGCTTTTTAGGGTATATACGTTATATTCAGCCATTTTCAGGCAATTACGAAAAGAAGTAAAGTTTTGTTTTTTTATTCGTCATGAAATTCTTAGTTAATTGGTGCAAGTCGAATTCCTTTTGAGGCATTTTTTGTATTGTTTATGTATTTTTCTTAATTTTTTGATCATTTTGGGACATTTACGTAATATTCGGCCATATTCGGGCTGTTATGAAAAGAAGTAAAGTTTTTTGTTATTTTATTTAACACGATATTCTAAGTTCATTGGTGCAGGTCAAAAAAATTTTGAGGCATTTTTTGTGCTATTTATGTATTTTTCTTATTTTTTCGGCCACTTTGAGACATTTACATAATATTCAGCCATTTTTGGGCTGTTGCGAAAAGAAGTAAAGTTTTGTTCTTTTACTCGTTACGATATTCTAAGGTCATTGGTGCAAGTCAATAAACAATTTAGAGGCTTTTGTTGTATTGTTTCTGTACTTTTCTAGATTTTTCATCCATATTGAGGCATTTACGTAATATTCTACCATTTTCGCGCAGTTACAAAAACAAGTAAGATTTTCTTTTTTTATTTGTCACGATATTGTATGATCATTGGTACAAGTCGGATTTTTTTTGTATTTTTCTTGATTTTTCGGCTATTTTTGAGCAATTACGAAAAAAAGTAAAGTTTTGTTCTTTTATTCGTCATGATATTCTAAGGTCATTGGTGCAAGTAAAAAAAAAAATTGAGGAGTTTTTTGTATTGTTTATGTATTTTTCTTGATTTTTCGATCATTGTGGGACATTTACGTAATATTTGCCAAATTCAGGCAGTTACAAAAAGAAGTAAAGTTTTGCTCTTTTATTCGTCACGAAATTTTAAGGTCAATGGTTCTAGCCGAAATTTGTTTGAGACATTTTTTGTATTGTTTAAGTATTTTTCTTGATTTTCGGATATTTTGGGGGATATATGTAATATTCGGCCATTTTCGAGCTGTTACGAAAAGAAGTAAAGTTTTGTTCTTTTATTCGTCACGATATTCTAAGGTCATGGGTGCAAGTAAAAAAAAATTGAGGCATTTTTTGTATTGCTTATGTATTTTTTTGTTTTTTTGGCCATATTGAGGTATTTACGTAATATTCAGCCATTTTCGGGCAGTTACGAAAAGAAGTAAACGTTTGTTCTTTTATTCGTCACGATATTCTTTGGTCATTGGTGCAAGTCGAAATTTTTTGGAGGCATTTTTTGTATTATTTATGTAGTTTTCTTGATTTTTCGGTCATTTTGGGGCATTAATGTAATAGTCGGCCATTTTCGGACAGTTACGAAAAGAAGTAATGTCTTTTTTTTTTACTCGTCACGATATTCTAAGGTCATTGGTGCTAGTCAAAAAAATTTGAGGTGTTTTTTGTGTTGTTTATGTATTTTTCTTCCATTTTGGGGCATTTACGTAATATTCGCCAAATTCGGACAGTTACGAAAAGAAGTAAAGTTTTGTTCTTTTATTCGTCACTATATTTTAAGGTCAATGGTTCTAGTCGAAATTTGTTTGAGACTTTTTTTGTTTTGTTTAAGTATTTTTCTTGATTTTCGGACATTTTGGGGGATATATGTAATATTTGACCATTTTCGGGCTGTTACGAAAAGAAGTAAAGTTTTGTTCTTTTATTTGTCACGATATTCTAAGGTCATTGGTGCAAGTCAAAAAAATTTGAGGCATTTTTTGTATTGCTTATGTATTTTTTTGTTTTTTCGGCCATATTGAGGCATTTACGTAATATGCAGCCATTTTCGGGCTGTTACGAAAAGAAGTAATGTTTTGTTCTTTTACTCGTCACGATATTCTAAGGTCATTGGTGCTAGTCAAAAAAAATTTGAGGTGTTTTTTGTGTTGTTTATGTATTTTTCTTCCATTTTGGGGCATGCATATACGTAATATTCGACCATTTTCGGACAGTTACGAAAAGAAGTAAAGTTTTGTTCTTTTATTCGTCACGATATTCTAAGGTCATTGGTGCAAGTCAAAAAAATTTTGAGGTGTTTTTTGTATTGCTTGTGTTTTTCTTGAATTTTGGCCATTTTGGGGCATTTACGTAATATTCGGATATTTTCGGGGAGTTACGAATAGAAGTAAAGTTTTGTTCTTTTGTTAGTCATGATATTCTAAGGTCATTGGAGCAAGTTGAATTTGTTTTGATGCGTTTTATGTATTGTTTATTTATTTTTCTTGGTGTTTCGGCCATTTTAGGATATTTACCTAATATTCAGCCAGTTACGAAAAGAATTAAAGTTTTGTTCTTTTATTCTTCACGATATTCTAAGGTCATTGGTTCAAGTCAAAAAAATTTGGAGGCCTTTTTTGTATTGGTTGTGTCTTTTTCTTATTTTTTCGGCCATTTTCGGGGAATTTATGTAATATTTGGCCATTTTCGGACAGTTACGAAAAGAAGTATAGTTTTGTTCTTTTGTTCTTCATGATATTCTATGCTCATTGGTGCAATTCAAAAAATAATTTATGCGTATTTTGTATTGTTTATGTATTTTTCTTGATTTTTTGGCTATTTTGGGGCATTTACGTAATAGTCGTCCATTTTCGGCAGTTACGATGTCACACCCTAAAATCGGGGGAGTTTCTGGCACTTGATACCTTATAAGATTGAGTTACCCACTAAAACATACTAGCTAACCAAATTGTGAGACAAAAAGATTGGCCAACACAACCTCTAAAAAGTGAAGCATTGACCATGAAGGTCATGACCTAAGTGAGAATACACCATACAAACAGTGGTAGACAAGCGGGAAAAAAAACTAAAGATGTACTAGCTAGTCTACGAGGCCACAACTGAAGACATACCTACTTACACACACATATATATACATGCCAAGACTATGAGTTGGAGATTCAAAAACATACAAATGAAAACTCAGAATATTGTGTCCACAATAGCCTCTATGAGTGATATAAGCACTTTCGGGATAAGGCCTCGACTATACCCAGACTGTACAACAAAAGTAAACATCCTCTAATACCCTCAGGATAAGATGGAGCTTACCGACTCACAACTGAACTTGAATCCTAGTGGGTGGGTCGATTAGAGTCCCTCCATGTACGTGCTCGCACGAAACAAAAAGCAACATTCCTAGGCAAAGGGACGTCAGTACGAATAAAAATGGACTGGTTTATTAAGCGGAAAGTAGAATCATAAATATTTACTATAAAAAAGGGTAATAGAGATACCACCTGAAATTGAAACTCAAATAATCTCCATGGCTGATATTTGGCCCCCTACTATTTAAATATGCATGGTATGCTCGTATAATCGTATGTCGTGAATACATATATATAGATGCAAATGCATGACATACCCAACCAAATGTTAGCAATGGTGGTGCCTTCCGGTAGCGAACCAACATCATATTCTCCAATTTGTGGTCATCTGTGTCTCATACGTATAAATATAGGCAATAGGCCTCATACCTCTAGATTATAGCTCAGGAGTCGAATGCATAACATGTCATGTCATGGATTTATAACACCTATGTGTTATTGTTGTCATGTTGCCAATCTTGACCCGTTTGTAGTCTTGTTCTCATAAGCCATAATCACTTTCATATAACATGTAACCATCTCATGGAACCTTACATGTTCTTCCAGATAAGCTTGAAAAGTTAACTCGAATTTTAGAAAGATAACCTAACCTTGCAGATATTCATAACAAGTTTAAGGTAGGTTACTTAGTTCCTAACTTGGTTCCTAGATAATTTATAAAAGAAGTATTTCAAAAACCAAGTGTTCTAATAGTTTAAACATTTAAATTATATTAGAGAGTTTTGAAGATCGTGAGTTACTTTAATGATTTTTCATAATAACTTTAGTGGGGAAAGAGGGCTGGTTACAAGTAGTAAGGGTCTCCCGTGATATTTTAAGTCACATCACCTTAAAAAGAATAAGAACTCATACATGCGGACATATAATCAAGGAACCGATAAAATGACATGTAGATGTCGAATACTCTATTTATCTGAACGATTGGAATATCAAAATAATAGCATCATGAAAATAATTCAGCTGAGATCCCAATTCCTTTCACTTAAGGTCTTTCTAGCAAGAGAATAGCAAACTATCACATTCGGCGTTTTAGGAATTTCCCAGGAGTGGTGCTAAAATGAGGGACGTAGCTTAGCCTTAACATACCTTTCCAATGAACGGTCAAATGACCATAGTTTCTTCATGAAAGGTCTTCCTTATGTCCTAATCTTCTCAAACACTATATACACACAGCTGGTACACACCTATAAATAGTTCATAATTGATCTTAAATCAGGAGATATGCCATATGGCCCCAACTTGACAAAACGTCCGTAGAACTTCATAAAAACAATCATAAAAGAGTCCCAAGATGATTACCTTAGTTAACCAAGTGTAAACCTTGAAGAAACACCAATAACTACAACTTTATATCATCAAAAACTAGCTCCAAACGCAGCTAATAGAAGGGGAAAACGATTGCTACATGTAGAGATCACGTTTCTAGGCACGCGGGTAACCTTTAATGGTAGAAATTGTCAAAAACTATCCTTCATCATGCAAGAACTCCATTCGAACCATCTCTTAAGCTTTCTTTCTGGTTTGGTGTGAAAAGAAATGTTAAAACGTTGAGTAAGCCGACATACCACATTTTTTACTCGACCCGGATCGCGACTCGAATTCTACCCCAGTAGTCCGCGGTAAAACCCTAATAACTCTTCACTCTGATGTCGGTTGGATACGGGGTTTTATGCGTTGCAAACTAGACTCGTAGGCCTTCGATTCGGTAGGTACGGGCCTTCTAACTCTTTATATACTGGGAGGAAACATCCAATACATTTGACCCAAAATTAAGAAAATATTATTAGAGAAACTTCGATTACTTTTGCCGACCTTAGTTTCGCTAATTTTCTTGACTTCAAAACTTAACATACGAACCTTGTGCTATTATAATACCTCATAACACACTATTCTTATCATGTTAGACACTCATAGGATTACCCTAAGGTATGAATTAATTTAAACCTTTCAAACGAGCGAAGAAGGGGTCCCTTTGACCTAAAACTTTAGTTTAGTTCCTTGATATTGCCACCCATTTGCAATCTTAGTCTCCAATGTAAGCTACCAAGTCATATACACCTCATATAACCATGCCAAACTATGCCACACATATTATGCAAGAATAGAGAAAACGTACGGGATCTTACATTTCCCCCCCCCCCCCTTATGAACATTTACCCGCGAATGGATCTAGAGAATTCCTTGGTTGAGGTACTTTATTTGCGAGTCCATGTTTGTTACAGTTGCAAATTAAAGTCAAAATATAAAATTTTTAACTCCTATGCTTTGTATAGCTATCTCATAAGAAGACATTTAAATTGAACTTTCGAGCTTCTAAAAATTTAATCAAGTCATTGTGATAAAATAATTGCCAATTATCGAAATGTGACTCACCTTAAGTCGTAAACAGTTGGGGTACTCCTTCCTCATTTCCTCTTCCGCTTCCCAAGTCATTTCCTCAACGTTGTTATTTCTCCATAACAATATACCGAAGCTACATCTTTAGTTCGAAGCTTTCTTACTTGCCGATCTAAAATCGCTATTGGTACCTCTACACTAGATAAATCTTCAGCGATACAAATATTTTCAATGGGAATAATACGTGAAGGATCTTCATTGCACTTTTGCAACATAGATACATTAAATATAGGATGGACTGCTTCCAATTCTGAAGGTAAATCAAGCTCGTATGCCACCATACCAATCTTTCAAATAATCTTATACGGTCCAACGTACCTAGGACTGAGCTTCCCTTTCTTTCCAAATTGCATGATGCCCTTCATAGGCGATACTTTCAGGAAAACACAATCTTCTACCTCAAACTCTAAGTTTCGTCGTCGAACATCAACATAAGACTTCTGCCAACACTGTGCTGTATGAAGCCGATATCTAGTAAGCTTAACCTTTTCAATTACTTGTTGGACTAGATTGGGACCGAGCAAATCGGCTTCCCTGAGCTCAAACCAATCTATCAGGGACCTACACTTTCGCCCATATAGTGCTTCGTAAGGGACCATCTGAATACTAGCTTAAAAGCTATTATTATAAGCGAACTCAATAAGAGGTAGATGTTGATCCCAACTTCCTTTAAAATCCAGCACACAAGCACGTAACATATCCTCAACTGTCTGAATAGTACCTGTCCATCAGTTTGTGGATGAAAAACGGTGCTAAGATTTACCTGAGTGCCTAGAGCCTTCTGAAACGATCTCCAAAAATGTGTTGTAAATTGAGCTCTTCGATCTGTGATAATAGATAATGGAATTCTGTGAAGGAGAAAAATCTCCTGAATGTAAAGCTTGGCATAATCTTTAGCTGAATATGTCATTCTAATTGGCAAGAAATGAGCAGATTTTGTTGGCTTATCGATAATTACCCAAAGAGAATCATACCTTCGTGGAGTGCGAGGAAAACCAGTGATGAAGTCCATATTTATCATATACCATTTCCATAACGGAAGCTCAATATACTGGGTTAGGCCTCCAGGCCTCTGATGCTCTACTTTAACTTGTTGACAGTTGGGACATTTAGCTACCATTTCCACAATATCCTTTTTCATGCCATTCCACCAATAGATTTGTCGAAGGTCATGATACATCTTCGTCGATCCAGGGTGAGATGCATATCTAGAATAATGGGACTCTTAAAGAATCTTTTTACGGAGCTCTGCAACTGTCGGTACACATGAGCGACCCTGGTATCTAAGGACTCCATCTCCAGTTAGCTCAAATAAGGGTTGTTGCTACTGTGGAATCTTTTCCCTCAATTTCCTAAGCTCAGGATCTTCATGTTGCCGCCTTTTCACTTCAGTCACAAAGGAATATTCTGCCATATTCTTAACGACAACACCTCTGCCTCCTGCATCTACCAAGTGTACCTGCAAATTAACTAACTAGCATAGGTCTTTTGTAATTCCAGCCTTATCAGCTTCAACATGACTTAGACTACCCATGGACTTCCGGCTGAGCGCATCAGCAACAACATTAGCTTTGTCGGGATGATATAAAATGTCAACATCGTAGTCCTTTAATAATTCTAGCCATCTCCTTTGTCGTAGGTTCAACTCCCTCTGCTTAAGTAAATACTGAAGGCTCTGGTGATTGGTGAAAATATCTATATGAACCCCGTATAGATAATACTGCAAAAATTTTAGGGCAAAGACAACTACAGCCAACTCAAGATCGTGTGTCGGATAATTCTTCTCATGCTTCCACAACTATCTAAAAGCGTATGCAATAACCTTACAATGTTGCATAAGAACACAACCTAGGATAATTCTTGAGGCATTACAATAAAGAACATAGCCCTCATTACCATCTGGAAGAGTTAGGATAGGTTCTGTGGTAAGCCTTTTTTTAGTTCCTAAAAGCTCTGTTCGCATGCCTCGGTCCACTGAAACTTTATTGCCTTATGTGTCAATTTTGTCAGTGTTGCATAGATAGAAGAGAATCCCTCCACAAACCTTCGGTAAAACCCTGCCAAGCCTAAAAAGTTGCGAACCTCCATTGGATTCAAGGGCCTTGGCCAAGTCATCACTGCTTAAATCTTTTGTCCATCAACCTTAATACCTTCACTTGTAATAACATGACCAAGAAAAGTGACAGAAGTAAGCCAAAAATCACATTTAGAGAATTTAGCATATAACCTGCAATCTTGGAAAGTCTGCAATACAGCTCGTAAGTGGTTTGCTCAGCTTCCGACCGTGAATATATAAGAATTTCATCAATAAACACAATCACAAATTCATCCAAGAATGGTTTGAAGACCCAATTCATAAGATCCATAAAGGCTGCTGGGGTATTTGTAAGCCCGAAAGACATGACAAGGAATTCAAAATGGTCATACCTCTTCCTAAATGTTGTTTTTGGGATATCAACTTCCCTGACTCGCAGCTGATGGTAACCAGACCATAAGTCAATCTTGGAAAAGCATTTGGCACCTTGTAACTGGTTGAATAAGTAATCAATCCGCGGAAAAGGATATTTATTATTAATAGTGACTTTATTTAGTTTTCTATAGTCGATACACATCCGTAAGGAGCCATCTTTCATTTGAAAAAAAAAGCACTAGAGCACCCCATGGGGGAAGTACTTGTCCTGATAAAGCCTTTATCGAGTATGTCCTTCAATTCTCTTAGCTCTGCAGGTGCCATTCTATTGGGAGGATTCGATATAAGCTGCGAATCAGGATGCAAGTCTATAGAGAATTCAATTTCCCTTTCTGAGGGAATTCCTGGAAGAAGATCAGGGAATACCATTGGAAATTCATTCACAATGCGAATTGACTGAAGAGTTGTGGGCTCCTTATTAGTATCCTTTACATGAACCATATGGTATATACAACCTTTAGCAATCAACTTTCGAGCCCTAAGGTATGAAATAAACTTACCCTTGGGTATGGCTGCATTACCCTTTCACTCAAGGATGGGCTCACCTGCAAAGTAAAATCTGACTATCTTTGCATGACAATCAGTATTAGCATAACAAGCTGCCAACCAATCCATACCCATGATAACATCAAAATCAAGCATAATCAACTCAACTAATTCAGCGGAGGTTGAAAGATAATTAATTAATACCGAACAACCCCGATAGATAGGAATAGCTAAAATAGAATCGCCAACTGGTGTAGACACCTCAACTGGTTGTGGAAACAACTAAGATTTCATTTCAATCTTACTAGCAATAAATGGAGTAATATATGAAAATGTAGAGCCATGGTCTATCAATGCGTAAACAACTTGAGAAGATATCATCAATATACCTGTGATAACATCAGGGGATGTTTCTGAATCGAGTCAGCCTGTGAGTGCATAGAAGAGGTTATGGCCAACGCTCAAACCTGATGTATCTCCTCCAGCTCTCCCTCTACCACGAACCTGAGTAGACCGTGGTCCTGGTCGTGGGGCATGCACTGAGGGTGAAAAGGCTGTTGTGGAACCTGAAACCAGAGCTAGATCACATTTGCTCAACCTCAGGCACCAACTAATAAAATGTCTTGTCTGCCTACAATGATAACATGCACCTGAACCATGTCTACATTTCCCAGTGTGTGGCTTACTGCACTGTGTACAATGAAGAGTGGGATGTCTTATTTGTACGGAACGATCTTGTCGATGGCCCTCAAGCTGGCCTGAGCTCTGACCTGGTTCTGACTATAACGATCAAACCATGGTCCCTGCACCTCTGGTGATACACTACCCATTGGCCGAGGTTGATATCGATGGAATGGGGGCCTAAATTCACCATGTGGCTCTTTATAAGACCCCATAGTACGAGCCCTCTTACTATTCTCCCTATCCCTTCAGGTATCACTAATCCGTTTAGAAAGGTCCTCTGTAGTCTGAGCGAAAGCCTGTATGTGGGAAATATCTACATCATACGATAGGGATGCTACCGTACAATGTTTGATCAGATGATCTGCCAAACCATCAACATAAAGATGAACTCTGGCTCTCATGGTATGTACAATATTTGGTGCGTATCTTGCCAAAGAATTTAGTCTATGGCTATAATCCCTCACACTCATGGTTTCTTGCTTCAGACTGATAAACTGGTCAATATGGGCCTCTAGAACTTCCTGTGGAAAATAATGGGCAAGGAAAGCCTCAGAGAAGTCCTCCCACTTAACTGGCGGAGCATCATGTACTCTAGATCTCTCCCAGGCCTCATACCAAAGGATGGCTACATCACGTAGCTGAAAAGAAGCCAACTCCACAGCCTCTGTGACGGAGGCATGCATCACCCTCAATACTCTATATATATGGTCTATAAAGTCTTGGGGATCCTCAATAGGATTAGATCCTGTAAATAACGGAGGGCTAAATTAAAGAAACTCTTGTACCTTCGAACTTTCTGACCAGTCTCTCCGAGTATCTACTCTTGACTCTAGTTGTTGCTCATGAATAGAAACCATCCTAGTCAGCAACTAAATTGCCTCTGTCATCCCCTGCTCCCCAGTCTCTAGTGGAGGAACAATAGGTACTGGAGGTCATGTGTCCCTAGCTTCCTCAGGTACTAATGGAACTGGTGAGGCAGTGGGTACTGCATCTCTTTGCGCTTCAACAGGTGCTGGGAAGGCTGGTACTAGGGGTACTGGAGATTCACCATGTGCCTCCGAGGGAAATCTATTCCTTTGACCCAGTGGGGAACGACTAGTACCTTCCCTTGGATCCATACCTATCTTTTGATCTGCCATATCCGGAGCAAGTGTAGCCTGTTAGATAAAAAACATAAAGCATAATTTAGATTTCAAATGTTCTTATACTTTTGCACTATAGCACGATCTGTCAGATTAATGAAATGTAACCATTTCTAAATGCCCTGTAGCCTCTTAATTATAAGTATGGTGCACACCACACCCATAAACAAGACTCTACTAGACACGATTTGTGGGACCCCGGGATACGACCTGCTCTGATACCAAGTTTGTTACACCTCAAAATAGTAAGAGTAACTGGCATTCGATACCCTATAAGATCGAGTTACCCACTAAACATACTATCTAACCAAACTGTGAGACAAAAAGATTGGGCAGCATAACCTCTAAAAAGTGAAGCCTGGACCTTGAAGGTCATGACTTGAGTGAGAACAAACCATACAAACAATGGCAAACAAGCCCAAAAAAAACTAGAGATGTACTAGCTAGCCGACGAGTCCACAACTTAAGACATACCTACTTACACACACACACATATATATACATACCAAGACTATGGGTTGGAGATTGAAACATACAAATGAAAATCCAGAATATTATGTCCACAATAGCCTCTATGAGTGATATAAGCACTTCGGGACAAGGCCCAGACCATAACCAAACTGTACAACAAAAGTAAACATCCTCTGATAGCCCCAGGATAAGATGAAGCTTACCGACTCATAGTTGAACCTAAATCCTAGCGGGTGGGTCGATTAGAGTTCCTGTATGTACCTACTCGCACGAAACAAAAGACAATGTCCCCAAGCAAAGGGACGTCAATACAAATAAAACTGTACTGGTATGTAAAGCGAAAAGTAGAATCATAAATAGTTACTTTAAAAGGGTAATAGAGATACCACCTGAAACTGAAACTCAAATAATCTCCATGGCTGACATTTAGCCCCTTACTATTTAAATATGCATGGTATGCTCGTATAATCGTATGTCGTGAATACATATATATAGATGCAAATACATGACATACCCAACCAAATTCTAGCAATGGTAGTGCCTTCCGGTAGCATACCAACATCATATTCGCCAACTTGTGGCCATATGTGTCTCACACGTATAAATATAGGCAATAGCCCCCATACCTCCCGATTATACCTCGGGAGTAGAATGCATAGCATGTCATGTCATGGACTTATAACACCTATATGTTATTGTTGTCATGTTGCCCATCTTGGCCCATTTGTAGTCTTGTTGCCATAACCCCATAATCACTTTCGTATAACATCTAACCATCTCATGGAACCTCACATGTTTTTCCAGATAAGCTTGAAAAGTTACATCGAATTTTAGAAAGATAACCTAACCTTGCAGATATTCATAACAAGTTTAAGGTGATTTATTTAGTTCCTAACTTGGTTCCTAGATAATTTATAAAAGAAGTATTTCAAAAACCAAGTGTTCTTATAGTTTTAATAATTAAGTTATATTACAGAGTTTTTAAGATCGTGAGTTACTTTAAAGATTTTTCATAATAACTTTAGTGGGGAAAGAGGGTTGGTTACAAGTAGTAAGGGTCTCCCGTAATATTTTAAGTCACATCACCTAAAGAAGAATAAGAATTCATACATGCAGACATATAATCAAGGAATCGATAAAATGACATGTAGATGTCGAATATCTATTTATCCGAACGAGTGGAATATCAAAATAATAGCATCATGAAAATAATTCAGCTGAGATCCCAATGCCTTTCGCTGAAAGTTTTTCTAGCAAGCAAATTACAAAATATCACATTCGGCGTTTTAGGAATTTCTCAGGAATAGTGCTAAAATGAGGGACGTAGGTTAGCCTTAACATACCTTTCCAATGAATGTAGTTTCTTCACGAAAGTTGTTCCTTATGTCCTAAGCTACGCAAAAACTATATATACACAGATGGTACGCACCTATAAATAGTTGATAATTGAACTTAAATCGGCAGATTTACCATATGGCCCGAACTTGACGAAACATTCGTAGAACTTCATAAAAACAATCATAAAAGAGTCCCGAGATGATTGTCTTAGTTAACCAAGTGTAAACCTTGAAGAAACACTAATAACTACAAATTTATATCTTCAAAAACTAGCTCCAAACACTACTAGTAGAAGGGGAAAATAATTGCCACGTGTAGAGATCACGTTTCTGGGCACATGGACAACCTTTAATGGTTGAAATTGTTAAAAACTAACCTTCATCATGTCAAAAAGAACCCTCTCTTAAGATTTCTTTCTGGTTAGGGAGTGCAAAGAAATATTTTCATGGCTTAAAACGTTGAATAAGTCGACATACCACATTTTGACTTGATCGGATTCTTCCCCGGCAGTTCGCGGTAAAACCCTCATAACTCTTCACTCTGATGTCGGTTGTATACGGAGTTTTGTGCGTTGCAAACTAGAATCGTAGTCCTTTGATTTGGTAGGTCACGGGCCTTCTAATTCTTTATATACTGGGAGAAAATATCCAAGACATTTGACCCAAAATTAAGAAAATATTATTAGAGAAACTTCGATAACTTTTGCCGACCTTAGTTTCACTAATTTTCTTGACTTGAAAACTTAACATACAAACCTTGTGCTATTATAATACCTCATAACACACTATTCTTAGCATTCGAGACTCATAGGCTTATCCCAAGGTATGAAATAATTTAAACCTTTCGAATAGGCAAAAAAGGGGTCCCTTTGACCTAAAACTTTAGTTTAGTTCCTTGATATTGCCACCCATTTGCAATCTTAGTCTCCAATGTACGCTACCAAGTCATATACACCTCATATAACCATGCCAAACTACGCCACACATATTATGCAAGAATAGAGAAAAATTACGGGATCTTACATACGAAAAGAAGTAAGGTTTTGTTATGTTATTCGTCATGATTCTAAGGTTATTGTGCAAGTCGAATTTTTTTGAGGCGTTTTTTGTATTGTTTATGTATTTTTCTTGATTTTCGGCCAATTTGGGGAATATAAGTAATACTCAACTATTTTCGAGCAATTACGAAAAGAAGTAAAGTTTTGTTCTTTTATTCGTCACGATATTCTAAGGTCATTGTTGCAAGTCAAAAAATTTTTGTCGCGTCTTTTGTATTGTGAATGATTTTTTCTTGATTTTTTGGCCATTTTGGGTATATAATATTCGACCATTTTTGGGCAGTTATGAAAAGAAGTAAAATTTGTTCTTTTATTCTTCACGATATTCTAAGGTTATTGGTGTAAGTCAAAAAAAATTTGAGCCGTTTTATGTATAATTGTTTATATATTTTTCTTGATTTTCAGCCATTTTGGGCATTTACGTAATATTCGGCCATTTTAGGGTAGTTATGAAAAGAAGTAAAGTTTTGTTATTTTATTTGTCACAATATTCTAAGGTCATTGGTGCAAGTCAAAAATTTTGGATGCGTTTTTTGTATTGCTCATGTATTTTTATTGATTTTTGGGCCATTTTGGGGTATTTAAGTAATATTCGGCCATTTTTGGGAAATTACGAAAATAAGTAAAGTTTTGTTGTTTATTCGTCACGATAATCTAGGATCATTGGTGCAACTCAAAAAAAAATTGAGGCATTTTTTATATTGTTTGTGTATTTTTCTTGATTTTTCGGCCATTTTGCGGCATTTACGTAATATTCGACCATTTTCGGGTAATTACAAAAAGAAGTGAAGTTTTGTTATTTTATTCGTCACGATATTATAAGGTCATTGGTGCAAGTCGAAATTTCATTGAGGCATGTTTTGAATTGTTTAGGTATTTTTCTTGATTTTTTGGCCATTTTGGGGAATTTACGTAATATTCATCCATTTTTGGGCAGTTAGAAAAGAAGTAAAGTTTTGTTCTTTTATTCGTCATGATATTCTAAGGTCATTGGTGCAATTCGAAAATTTTTAATGCGTTTTTTGTATTGTTTATGTATTTTTCTTGATTTTTCGGTCATTTTGGCGAATTTACATCATATTCGGCCATTTTCAGGCAGATATGAAAAGAAGTAAAGTTTTATTCTTTTATTGGTCACAATATTCTAAGGTTATTGGTGCAAGTCAAAAAATATTTGAGGCGTTTTTTGTATTGTTTAAGTATTTTTCTTGATTTTTCGGCCATTTTGGGGTATTTACGTAGTATTCGGTCATTTTGGGGTAGTTACGAAAATAAGTAAAGTTTTGTTATTTTATTCGTCACGATATTGTAAGGTCATTGGTACAAGTCAAAAAACAATTGAGGTGTTTTTTGTATTTTTTGTGTTTTTCTTGTTTTTCGGCCATTTTGGGGTTTTTACGTAATATTCAGCCATTTTCAAGTAGTTACAAAAAGAAGTAAATTTTTGTTCTTTTATTCGTCATGATATTCTAAGGTCATTGGATCAAGTCACAAAAATTTTGAGGCGTTTTTGTATTGTTTATGTGGTTTTTCTTGATTTTTCGGCCATTTTGGGGCATTTACATAATATTCAGGCATTTTCAGAAGTAAAGTTTTGTTCTTTTATTCGTCACAATATTCTAAGGTCATTTGTACAAGTCAAAAAATTTTGAGGCATTTTTTGTATTGTTTGTGTATTTTTTTTATTATTCGGTGATTTTGGGGCATATACGTAATATTCAGCCATTTTCAGATAGTTACGAAATGAAGTAAAGTTTTGTTCTTTTATTCGTCACGATATTCTAAGGTCATTCGTGCAAATTGAAATTTTTTTGTGGCGTTTTTTGTAATGTTTATGTAATTTTCTTGATATTTTGGGGCATTTACATAATATTCGGCAATTTTCAGGCAGTTACGAAAAGAAGTAAAGTTTTGTTCTTTTATTTGTTACGAGATTCTAAGGTCATTGGTGCAAGTCAAAAAAAATTGAGGCGTTTTTTGTATTGTTTGTCTTTTTCTTGATTTTGGCCATTTTAGGGAAATTTACGTTATATTCAGTCATTTTCAGGCAGTTACGAAATGAAGTAAAGTTTCATTCTTTTATTCGTCTCGATATTCTAAGTTCATTGGTGCAAATTGTAATTTCTTTGACGCATTTTTTGTATTGTTTATGTATATTTCCTTATTTTTTGACAATTTGGGGTATTTATGTAAAATTCAGTAATTTTGAGGCAGTTATGAAAAGAAGTAAAGGTATTTTCTTTTATTCGTCACTATATTCTAAGGTCATTGGTGCAAATCGAAATTTTTTTGAAGCATTTTTTGTATTGTTTATGTATATTTCCTTGTTAATGTACTTTTCTTTATTTTTCGGCCATTTTGGGGCATTTACGTAATTTTTAGTTATTTTTGGGCAGTTACGAAAAGAAGTAAATTTTTATTCTTTTATTCGTCACGATATTCTAAGGTCATTGGTGCAAGTCAAAAAAAATTTGTAGCGTTTTTTGTGTTGTTTATGTATTTTTCTTGATATTTTTGCCATTTTGGTGAATTTACAGAATATTCAGCCATTTTCGGGGAGTTACGAAAAAAAGTAAAGTTTTAATATTTTATCCATCACGATATTCTAAGGTCATTGGTATAAGTCAAATTTTTTTGAGATGTTTCTTCTATTCTTTTTGTATTTTTCTTGATTATTCGGCGATTTTGGGCATATACGTAATATTCGATCATTTTCGGATAGTTACGAAAAGAAGTAAAATTTTGTTCTTTTATTCATCACGATATTCTAAGGTCATTAGTGCAACTGAAAAAAGAATATGTGGCATTTTTTTATTGTTTATGTAAGTTTCTTGATATTTCGGCCATTTTGGGGAAATTCACGTTATATTCAGCCATTTTTGGGCAGTTAGGAAATGAAATAATATTTTGTTCTTTTATTCATCATGATTTTCTAAGGTCATTGGTGCTAATCGTAATTTTTTTGAGGCATTTTTTGTATTGTTTATGTAGTTTTTTGGCCATTTTGGAAAATTCGGCAATTTTCGGACAGCTATGAAAAGAAGTAAAGTTATTTTCTTTTATTCGTCATGATATTCTAAGGTCATTGGTGCAAGTCAAATAAATTTTAAAACATTTTTTGTATTGTTAATGTATTTTTCTTGATTTTTCGGCCATTTTGGGGCACTTACGTTATGTCCGATCATTTCCAGGCAGTTACGAAAGGAACTAAAGTTTTTCTTTTATTCGTCACGATATTCTAAGGACATTGGTGCAAGTATAAATTTGTTGAGGCGTTTCTTGTATTTCTTATGTATTTATCTTGATTTTTTGGCCATTTTAGGGGTATTTACGTAATATTCGGCCATTATCGTACAGTTACCAAAAGAAGTAAAGCTTTGTTATTTTATTCATCACAATATTCTAAGGTCATTGGTGCAAGTCAAATTTTTTTGAGGCGTTTTTTGTATTGTGTATGTATTTTTCTTGATTTTTCAACCATTTTGGGAAATTTACGTAATAATTGGGCATTTCGGGCAGTTACGAAAAGAAGTTAAGTTTTGTTCTTTTGTTCGTCACGATATTCTAAGATTATTGGTACAATTCAAAAAAAAAAATTGAGTTGTTTTTTGTATATTTTATGTTTTTTTTTTCCAGCCATTTTGGGCATTTACGTAATGTTCGATAATTTTTGGGCAGTTACGAAAAGAAGTAAAGTTTTTTTTTGTTCGTCACGATATTCTAAGGTCATTGGTGCAAATTGAATTTTTTTTGAGGGCCTTGTTGTATTGTTTATGTATTTTTCTTGATTTTTTTGCCATTTTGGAGCATTTACGTAATATTCGGCCATTTTCAAGTAGTTACGAATAGAAGTAAAATTATTTTCTTTATTCGTCACGATATTCTAAGGTCATTGGTGCAAGTCGATATTTTTTGAGGCATTTTTTGTATTGTTTCTGTATTTTTCGTCCATTTCAGGATATTTACGTAATGTTCATCCATTTCAGGTCAGTTACGAAAAGAAGTAAAGTTTTGTTCTTTTATTCGTCACGATATTCTAAGGTCATTGATGCAAGTCAAACAAATTTTGAGGCGTTTTTTGTCTTGTTTATGTGTTTTTCTTTATTTTTCGGCCATTTTGGGGCATTTACGTAATATTCGGCCATTTTCGGGTAGTTACGTAAAGAAGTAAAGTTTTTTCTTTTATTCCCCACGATATTCTAAGGTCATTGGTGCAAGTCAAAAAAATTTTGAGTTATTTTTTATTGTTTTATTTTATATTCGGCCATTTTGGGGAATTTACGTAGTATTCGTGCATTTTCGAGAAGTTACGAAAAGAAGTAAAGTTTTGTTCCTTTATTCGTCACAATATTCTAAGGTCATTGGTGCAAGTCAAAATATTTTTGAGGCGTTTTTTGTATTGTTAATGTATTTTTCTTGAATTTTTGGCAGTTACTTAATTTTCGGCCATTTTCAAACAGTTACGAAAAAGAAGTAAAGTTTTTTCTTTTATTTGTCATGATATTCTAAGTCCATTGGTGCAAGTCGAAATTTTTTTTTGGTGTCTTTTGTATTGTATATGTATTTTTTTTTATTTTTTGGCCATTTTGGGGCATTTACATAATATTTTGCCATTTTCGAACAATTACCAAAGGAAGTAAAGTTTTGTTCTTTTATTCGTTACGATATTCTAAGGTCATTGGTGAAAGTTGAAATTTTTTTGAGGCGTTTTTTATATTGTTTATGTATATTTCTAGATTTTTCAGCCATTTTGGGGAATTTACGAAATATTCGGCCATTTTCAGGTAATAACTAAAAGAAGTACAATTTTGTTCTTTTATTCATCACAATATTCTAAGGTTATTGGTGCAAGTCAAATTTTTTTTGAGGCATTTTTTTGTATTGTTCATGTATTTTTCTCAATTTTTCAGCCATTTTGAGCATTTACGTAATATTCGGGCAGTTACGAAAAGAAGTAAAGTTCTGTTCATTTATTCATCACGATATTCTAAGGTCATTGGTGCAAGTCAAAAAAAAATTGAGGCATTTTTTGTATTGTTTATGTATTTTTCGGCCATTTTGAGGGATTTACGTAATATTCGGCCATTTTCGGTCAGTTACGAAATAAAGTAAAGTTTTGTTCTTTTATTCGTCACGATATTTTAAGGTCATTGGTGCAAGTCGAAATTTTTTTGATGCGTTCTTTGTATTGTTTATGTGTCACGACCCGAGCCAACACCCTGGACGTGGCCGACACTCGAGAACTATTTTTGGTCCCCAAGCGAACCCTCATACTACTTACTACAAGCGGAAGACTAACTTAAGCATAGAAAGCTTAAAACAAAATAAAATTCATTGAAAGACAAATAATTAACTTAGAATATAATCGTATATTCAAATAGCCAAAACTAGGCAACTCAAGTCTTTAAAACATTTAACAAGATAAATGAATAGACTTCTGAAACTCTATTTTCTATCTATGAAGCGTCTAACCGACAAAGATTGATTTAATTCTCACAAGAAGAATCACAATAAAATGCGGAAATCAAATACGAAAAGTAAAGATAGATAGATACAAAAAGAGGAAACAAAAAGCAACCAAAGGGTATATTAAACCCAATGACCTCAATCCGTTAATCCTACAAAAAGCACCTAACTCTTACGACGACCTCAAGGGAATCGATATCCCAAGCAACCGATGTTTCTAACAAAAGGCAACAAAAGCTTAACCAAGCTCTCAACACTCAAACATGAGTTTTCAGTTTTCAACATTCAAAATAATCTAAGAATGAACCCAAACTAGCTATTTATAATTTTAGGTGAAAAGGCCCAAAAGTTACCTGAAAGGACAAAGGGCGAGCCAAGTCGGGCTTGCCAAGTAGCTTGGGTGGTGCGCCGACTGGTCGACGAGGTTTCCTGCGTGGCCTTCAACTCTAGCCACATTCTAGAACATTAGGCGAGTTGGGGCCATCGCTTAAGCCATTGACGATGCGCCAAGTGGGTCCTGCTTGCCAAAAGTACCCCCCATGCAATCTTCAAGGCATGGAAACCCTTGTTTGTCATCAATACCATCTCAAGGACCTCCATCTTCATGAATAACCCTTGCATCATTTGAAGGTCTTGAGCCTAGCTTCATGTCAATGGTCATGATGTAATCTGGATTGCATCATTCTCTCTTTCTTGAAAAGAATTTGTCCTCAAATTCGACGGATCATCAACATCAACGGTTGGAAATGGTGACAGGTCGCACACATTGGAAGTGTTGTGCACTTGATACTTCGGAGGAAGAGCAACCTTGTAGGCATTGTCGTTGTGTCTTTCAAGCACTGGATATGGTCCATCACCTCTTGGCATTTGCTTCGTCTTGTGATGAGTGGGGAATCGCTCCTTGCGAAAGTGTACCTACACCCAATCAGCCGGTTCAAACACAATCCTCTTGCGGCCTTTGATAGCCTTTTTGGCTACTTCTTAGTTCTTCTTCTCCAAGTGTAGCCACAGCTTTTCATGGAGCTTCTTCATGGCTTCAGCTCGTTTATTCCCATCTAAGCTTAACACAAGATCTTGAGAAAGAGGAGTGAGATCTAAAGGGGTTAGGGGTTAAAACCATAAACCACTTTAAATGGCGTCATGCCAATAGTTCTATGAACAACTCGATTATAAGCAAACTCAACTAAAGGCAAATGTTCCTCCCACAAGACCAATTTTCCATGCACGACGGCATGAAGCATAGAACCCAAGGTCCTAGTCACAACTTCAGTTTGTGGGTGACAAGAAGTTGAGAGCAACAACTTAGTACCAAGTCTACCCCACCGTTCCTTCCAAAAGTGACTAAGAAATTTTGGATCCCTATCGCTTACAATAGTTTGAGGAATTCCATGCAATTTAACAACATGCTCAACAAACAAAGATGCTACATTGGAAGCATTATCACATTTATGACATGGAATGAAATGAGCCATCTTTGAAAATCGATCAACAACAACAAAGATGCTATCTCTACCTCTTTTGGTCCTTGGCAAACCCAAAACGAAGTCCATTGGAATATCAAGCCAAGGTCTTTGAGGGGTGGGGAGTGGAGTGTATAAACCATGGAGAAGTAGGCATGACTTAGCACGTCGACATTCAACACATTGACCACAAATTCGAACTACATCCCTGTGCATTTTAGGCCAATAGAATTGTTCCTCAAGAATTCCCCTAGTTTTGTCAATACCAAAATGACCCATCAAACCCCCATCGTGTGCCTCTCTCACAAATAGTTCTCTCCAAGAGCTCATAGTCACACAAAGTCTCTTGCCTTTGAACAAGAAACCATCAAACTTAGAATAGGGAGTAGAAGAATTATACCTCATCCACCTTTCCCTCTCCCATTCCTCACAATCTTTGAAGATTTGAGCTAATATGGGATCCTTGGGATACAATGCCTTCAAGCATTCAAAGCCAATCAATTTAGAAGACAAAGTATTTATTAACACATGTTTTCTAGAAAAGGCATCGGCCACCACATTTTCCTTTCCCTTTTTGTATTAGATTACATAAGGGAAAGTTTCAAGGAATTCAATCCATTTGACGTGCCTCTTGTTCAACTTTTCTTTGATTCGAATATGTTTTAGGGACTCATGGTCAGTCCTAATGACAAATTCCTTGGGCCACAAGTAGTGTTTCCAATTACCCAAAGCCCTACTCAAGGCATACACTTCAAGATCATAAGTGGAATAATTCAAAGTAGCACCTTTAAGCTTTTCACTAAAATAAGCAATGGGCTTTTGGTCTTGCATCAAGACGGCTCCAATGGCTACCTTACTAGCATCACATTCCACTTCAATTTTTTTTGTCAAAATCAGGTAATTGCAACAAATGAGTGGAACTAAGCATGGATTTTAAAGCCTTAAAAGCTTTGGCTTGTTCCTCTCCCCACTTAAAAGGTTTATCCTTTCGGATTACCTCTGTCAAGGGGCTACTATGGTACTAAAACCTTTGACAAACCGCCTATAAAACTAGCCAACCCATGAAAGATTCTAATATCGCTTATGGATTTCGGAATTGGCCAACTCTTAATAGCGTCTATCTTATATTCATCAACTTCAGCCCCTCTTGAACTCACAACAAAGCCTAAGAAAACAACTTCATCAACATAAAATGAACACTTATCAAGATTAGCATAAAGTTGTTCTTTCTTAAGCACATCAAACACACTCAAATGCTCAACATGATCATGTATGGCTTTGCTATAAATCAAGATATCATCAAAATAGACAACCACTAATTTCCCTATAAAGGGTTTCATCAAATGATTCATGAGACGTATAAATGTACTAGGAGCATTAGTGAGACCAAAGGGCATCACCAACCATTCATATAGACCAAACTTGGTCTTGAATGCGGTTCTCCATTCATCACTAGGGTTCATCCGGATTTGATGATAACCACTCCTAAGATCAATCTTTGAAAACACACAAGATCCATTCAATTCATCAAGCATATCATCTAACTTGGGGATAGGATGACGATACTTTACCATAATCTTGTTGATGGCTCGACAATCAACACGCATACGCCATGTTCCATCTTTCTTTGGAACCAATAGAACCGGCACGATACATGTACTCATACTCTCCTTCACATAACCTTTGTTGAGGAGTTCCTCAACTTGCCTTTGTTGATCCTTGGTGTCCTCCGTATTTCTTCGATAAGTTGGCTTGTTTGGCAATTTTGACCCCGGTACGAAGTCAATTTGGTGCTCAATCCCCCAAAGAGGGGGAAATCCATTTGGAAGCTCCTTTGGGAAGACATCCTCATAATCCTGCAAAAGAAAGAAAATAGAATTGGGAAGAGAAGAATGAGATTGGTTAGTTTGTAACACATGATCCCTATGTGTGAAAATGATCAAAGAACAATTGGACTCTACTTCTTCTCTTATCTCCTTGTAATTGGCCAACCTCTTTATTGCCCTCGACCTCCACATATTCCTCATCACTCCTCCTCTTCTCCCTCAACTCACTCATCTTTTGATACACTTCATTGACTTGAAAGGGTGACATAGGGTGAAGAACTTACTTATGATCATCCAACACTAGTGAATACATGGTGGTCCTCCCATCATGTTTGGTTGAACAATCATATTGCCAAGGTCTCCCGAGTAGCACATGACAAGCTTGCATCGGGACCACATAACATAGAACTTCAACTTGATACTTACCAATCTTGAGCTTGATCAACACTTGTCGATGAACCCTCAATTCTCCACACTTACTCAACCATTGAAGCTTGTAAGGTGTAGCATGCTTAGTGGTAGAAAGTTTCAAGAATTCCACTAAAGTGGTGCTAGCAACATTCGCACAACTTCCACTATCAATGATCAAGGAACACACATTATCCTTGAAGAGGCATTTGTAGTGAAATAGATTATCTCTTTGGCTCGGGTCATCCATGGCTTTGCTAATTATTGCTCGCCTCACCACATATAGAGGGACAATGTTCTCTCCTTCTTGGAAGCAATCCTCTTCCCCATCTTCAAACTCATCATCTTATTGAGGATCTTCTTCACATTCCTCTTCTTGCTCCCTCTCTACACCAAGATACATTTCCCCTCCTTGAATTATAACATTCACGAATCATATGACCCCATCATCTACACTTATGAAATTGGATACCTTTAGACACTTTGGTCGGGTCATTATTTCCTTTCTCCCTTGGTGGTATTTTGGAGTGTTTCCTTCAAAGGGTTTCTTCTCATAAGTTTTCTTGACATCCGTACCTTTGTTCCAACCCGACGATGTTTGATCTCCCCTTTTGTTCTTACTCCAAGAATTTGAAGATGAATTCTTGTACTTAGATACTTTCTCCTCCTTGAATTCCATCTCTATCTCATGGGCTGTCTCAAAGACATCATTCAAGGTAGCGAACCTATGAATGGTCATCTTCGAAGAAATCTCTTTGTTAAACCCTACCTTGAAGTGAATAACGACATGCTCTTCAAACTCTTCATATTATAGCTTCATAACTATGCTTTGGAACTTATCATGCTATGCTTCAAGGCTCCTACTTCCTTGCCTCAAGTTGTACAATTTGGCAAGTAATCATTGGTAGTATCTCTCCGGCACATACTTGGCTCTCATCAATCTTTTTAATTCTGCACATGGTGGAGGATGACCTTCTTGAACGACCAAGTGATACCTCTTCATATATTCCCACCATGTCACAGCATACCCTTCAAATTGAGTGATAGCATAACAACTCCTTTTGACCTTCGTCACATCATTGCCATTGAAAAACTGGTCACATTGTGACTCCCATTCTAGATAAGCATTGGGATTGCATTCCCTTTTGAATGATGGAAGATTAGTTTTGATAGAGTTGATGCCAACATCTCGGCCTCCATGGCCACCTTGGTCATTGTGGTAGTAACCCCTTTGATGTCCTCCTTGATTGCGATTACCATGTTATTCTCTAGCTTCTTGACCAACTTCTTGATTTACAATGACTTCCCATTATTTTCCACCTTGAGGGTGGTTCCCATATTGCCTCCTGCCATATGGCATCGGATCCGACCTACCTCTTGGTCCTCCTTGTAACGCTTGACCTCTTGGTTGATTCCTTGGTGACTCATTCCATGGCGCTTCTTCACCTTCACCTTTATACCCTCATTGGTTCTCATCATTTCTCAGCTCATTCACAGGATTTGGTTGTGGTTGCAGACTTTGGTAGGGAATATTATGGTTAAGTGGTGTTTGGTATGGTCGGTTTTGATTTGCTAGAGCTTCTTGACTACGCGGGAAATGTAATGGTCGATTGGTACTTTGGCTATTTGAACCCAATTGAATTAGTGTTGGGTGCAAAGCTTGGTAGAGGGTTCCGGGTGTGATAGTAGGAGAATTAGTGTGATCGTGCCCACTTGTGGAAGCACAAAAGGTAGCTTGTGGTGTGGAGTTGGTAGAGTTAACTCGACTTTCCACGTTTACCAACCTATCTCCCATTCTTGTTATATCACCTCTCACATCGTTTAATTGCCCTCCCATGTTGTTCAACACCTCCATTATAAATTCCAAGGTAATACTTTCGGTAGGTGCTTGAGCTTCATTTCCAGTTTCCATTGTACCTAGCAATAAGACAACTCACAAAAACAGTAAACAACGGTAGCGTTAGTAAAATGAACTCACAATCACTTTTGTTTACACACCTTTGACTGCCTCTCAAATTAGTGCGGCTAATGTTGACACTTGTTTATACTCGGTCGATCACAAGGTACCAATTTCTAGTCTTGGTCAGAATGGATTCTTGTTTTAAGAAGAACAAACGACTCGATTAAACAAACGGACTTGAATAAAAAAAGTTAACTACGAGATAAAAATGAATAAAAGCACGAAAAGAAACGGCACTAACAAAGAAGTGAATTCAAGAACCAGTAGTCAACAAGTAGAGTAATTACAAGTTGAAAATCTGTTTAGGAATCTTGAGAAGGTTTGAGAATCAAAAGGAAAGAAACTAGGAAATAGAACTTGAGATTAGGAGTGTAACTTGAGTTTTCGATCGCCGAATGACCTGTTTTCTTCGCCAAAAGTGAAGTTCAGCTCTCCAACTTGAAGATGGGATCGCCAAACTCTACAATCTGCCAAGGCAACTTGGCGATATGGGTGGAAGTTCGGTGATGCATCGATTGGACTCGGCGAACAAGGCTTAGCTCGCCGAAATTTCCAGAAGCTCTCACGATTTGGCAGCCATTTCGGCGACCAACCTGCCCAAAGGGCGAGGCGCCAAGTGGGTTAGGTGAGCTAAGTCGGGGTTCGCGTAATGGACCACTACTGCACCTGCAAAATTCTGAATTTTGAGCTCTTGTGGTCCCCCCTGCACTTTTCCTTTAGTACTTACCCCTTTTGGTAAATTCCCTCTTTTACAAACACTTTTACACTTTCTCTTTCTTCCCTTTTAGAATCAAACTCTTCCTTTTCAAATATTCCCTCCCTTGAAGATTTGAATGTTCTTCAAGAACTTCAAGAACAAGATGAACCCAAAATTAAACACTCTAAATTTTTGTCTCGGAATTTCATGAAAATTGAGATACACGCTCTCCTTGATATGGAGAACAAACCCCAATACTTTTTAGCCCTCAATTCCCAACCAAAACCTTCAGATTTTAAAACCCATTTGCATCTTCTTCAAGCTTCTTCAAGTCTCCAATGGTGGAATCTTCAACAAGGCACCAAACTCCTTCAAATCTCAGCCCTACACCCAAATAAGGTTGGAAAACACTATTACAACCTTAGAAACTCAAATAAGACTCAAATCTACAAAACCCATTTCAACAATTTTCATAAAAACGAATTGAACACTTTTTTTGTAGCAACAAACCCCAGGACTAGATTCATAGGAACGAAGCTAGGCTTGGCTCCGATACCAAATGATGTAATTCTCACAAGAAAAATCACAATAAAATGCTGAAATCAAATACGGAAAGTAAAGATAGATAGATAGATAGATAGATAGACAAAAAAAAGAGGAAACAAAAAGCAACCAAAGGGTATATTAAACCCAATGACGTCAATCCGGTAATCCTACAAGAAGCACCTAACTCTTATGATGACCTCAAGGGAATCGATATCCCAATCAACCGACGTTTCTAACAAAAGGCAACAAAAGCTTAACCAAGCTCTCAACACTCAAACATGAGTTTTGTTTTCAACATTCAAAATAATCTAAGTCTAAAATGAACCAAAACTAGCTATTTATAGTTTTAGGTGAAAAGGCCCAAAAGTGACCTGAAAGGACAAAGGGCGAGCCAAGTCGGGCTCGCCTAGTAGCTTAGGAGGTGCGCCGACTGGTCGACGAGGTTTCCTGCCTGGCCTTTAACTCTAACCACATTCTAGAACATTAGGCGAGCTGCGGCCATCAGCTAAGCCATTGGGCAATGTGCCAAGTGGCTCCTGCTTGCCAAAAGTATCCCCCCATGCAATCTTCAAGGCATGAAAGCCCTTGTTTTTCATCAATACCATCTTGAGGACCTCCATCTCCATGAATAACCCTTTTATTCTTTGAATGTATTGAGCCTAGCTTCGTGTGAATGGCCGTGATGTAATCCGGATTGCATCAAAGATGGAAGTCCGAACAAGACTCACGACATCCTAACAACTAATATAACTAAAAGTACAAGTGGAACCCTCCGGAAGCAAGAAGGCTCGCCATAGCTAACTCAAACTCCATTATCTCTAACTAGTCTACATCCTCTTTTACTCTAAAACTCGGGAGAAGTTTATCTCATGACTATCGAACTTTCTATAAGCGGGTACTAAAACCTCTTTCTAAGGTGTTTCTCTTAACCTTTTCTGATTACATACCCCTTCGGTACACCACTTAATTCTCTTGTGACTTAACCACACTTCACTACCCTTATCTAAAGGTTAGGGTCTCTCACTTGTACCACTCATATTTATTGCAGCTAACATCTCAATTTCTCACTTGCTCTTATGCCACGTCTACTAGATCAATTCTCAAGACTAACATCATCACCACGATGTTACCATTCTTTGGATCATGACACTAATATCAAATTCAAGCTTAATGTTCATTACTAAATCCGAATATCAATACGATACTCGCCTACTATGATATACCTCATTACTTGATCAATTCTATAACCTTCTGAACATCATCACCCTCTCAAACAAATCGTAAGCCTAGCTTAGATCTACCACTTTATGAATATTTTTGCTCTTCTAGTCGACAATTACACACTACTAAAAGTTGTCAAAAAATGACGGCCAAAAGCGACGGACTGCATCGCTGTTTTGGTCAAAATCGACGGAAAAGTGACGCAGTCACCTCCGTCGCTTTTTAACCCGATGCTTTTCAAAAGCGACGAACTACGTCGCTAAAAAGCGACAGACAGCGTCTCTTTTCAAATAGCGACGGATTGCGTCACTTTTTTACAAATTTTTTTTTGAATTTTTTAACTAAATCGACGGAGTCCGTCGCTTTATTTTAATTTTAATTTTTTTTATTTCTAAAAGGCGACGCAGTTCGTCACTTTTCTGGATATTTTATTTTTGAAAATCCCAGAAAAGCGACGGACTAAACCACATTGTCTGTCGCTTTTTCTGCAATATTCTTACTGCAACAGCTGGCAATTTCTGCTGCCCACCTGCAAATGCAATTCAATTCAATTCTACACTATTCAGCCCAATCAAACACACACAATTATAAACAATCTAAACAAAACATAAAACAACAAACTTAAAATAACATTCAAAAGTATCTAAATCATAAATTAAAGATTTATAAAGTCTTTCAAAATTCATTTCAAAATCTCAAAAAAGTTCATAAATGTCAAGAGATGTAAACTAGGGAATGAGATCTACATAATCATCCTCATCACTCTCGTCGTCGGTGTCATCGGGAGCCGAAGTAGTAGGTCGACGAGAGAGGTTCATCACTTGTTCTTTGATTTGCTGAACGGTCTCCCTCATGTTTGTTGTTCAGTTACTCTTGTCCGCTCCGACTCTGCGAGTGCCGCTGTAAGTTTAGCTATTTGATCCGACATAGCAGCAATCTGAACACCGTCAAGTGCCTTAGCTCGACGTGACGATCCAATACCTTCTAAGCCTGACTAAAGTCGTCTAACATCGTTTCAAGAGCCTAGACCGTAGCATCTACCTTTGTGTGTCACCCCTACCACTTTTTCTTTCAAAATCTGGGTTCTCAACGACGTAGTGATGAAAGTCATTCTGTATATTAAATATAAAAATTGATATCAATATATATACATATCATAAATATATTCACTATTAATATATATTATTTATATTAAATAACTTACAAAAGTTCGTTCGGCCCTTTCCTCCACCCATACATCCGGATCCGACTCATTTTCTTTCTTTCTGACATGAGTCTTCTTGAAAACCTCTGGTTCAATGAGAGTGCGTCCCAATTCTCTTTCCTATAAATAAAAACTGAAATTTATAACGATATATATGAATCAACTAATTATTTATTTAAAAGTTTTAATTAGAACTTACCATCTCTCGTGCAATTGTTCCAACCGTCTTTGCACCTTCGGTGTGCAACAAGCCACCTTTAAGACTGCCTATAGCCATTTTGGCTTGATCTGATATTGCCTTAAACTTGTCTGTGTTCCAATACTGACCCAATTCATCAAAAACATGAGGCAACATCCAACCGGGACGTTCACCACTATCCCGAACTTTCTTTAGCCAGCTAGACAGTCTGGTGGATGCCTTCCTATCAAATGTGGTCCCAATGACCAAATTGTACCTCGACTCCCAAGTATATATAGTCTGGAAAAAAAATTGAATAACGTTAATTAAATTGATAGTAAAAAAAATGTAAAGTATACTAAACTTAACTAAAAAATATATTCCTTAAAGTTATTAAACATCGCCTGACGTATACTGTTTGGAATCTCGGTCCAAAAGTGATAAGCCTGTGTATAGAGTCTTCTAACACATTCTTTTAAAGTCCGGGCAGGATCCTTTGCAGGATGCCACCTGCAAAACACATAATAAATATGTTAGTTCATGAATAATATATTAAAGTATAAGAAATAAATAAAATAAACTAACAACTAGATAACAAAGCAAACTTACGATGATCCATCCGGCTCAATCATGACTCCACCAAGTCTATCCTTCTAGCAAGGAGCTAGAGCAGACATCGTATCATGTGGTGTAGCACTAGGTGTAGTTGTAGACGAGGGAGATACATCAGGATGAACAACACGTTGAGTCAATGGAGGTGTATCGTCCATAGCATCTGACTGCTCGCTGCTAGAATCTCCAAGCCTCATGGCAGATAACTGAGGAGATGTACCTGTGGGAGATAGAGTACCTGCCGATAAGGGGAGTGCTCGATGAATAGCCTGTAAAGGTAGGTCCTTGTAGCGTCGTGAAGGCAATGCCTGTGAAGTAGATGAAGCACCAACTGGTCGACGGTAATTAGGATAATATTGTCGAGGATCCGTTGTACCAAACGGAACAGCAAATAAATGAGTATCATGGTTGATACGCTCTGGCGCAAAAGAAATAGATCCTGCAATATCCTCAGGATCTATCGGTCTCCTAGACTTCTTCTTCTTAGCCTGTTTAGTCTGGCTAACTACAAGATGCTCGCGATGTCTATCACCGTCAGTGCCTGATGACATCTGTATGCAAATTTACATGTATAATATATATAAAAATCATAAATTAAATAAAATTAGCAAATTACACTTACATATATACTAGCTAGCTTTCATTCTACACTATTCCTCCTCGCTTGTTTCAATTCCATCATTCTCCTATTCTTCATCCTCAGTTGTTTCATTTTCATTATCGTCCCATTCTTCATCATCAAATGATTCATTTTCCTCATTCTCAGATATTTCTTCCTCAACATTCAGTATCTCATCATCAGATACCTCTTCTAATATGTGTTGAGGATGTTGTAGTGGGGTTTCCAATTCAACATCAACTTGTTGTTGAACAATTGCAACATTATTTTGATACGCCACATCTAAGACATTGTCAATTTCAATTCTTCCCACAGGCTTACTTTTTATAAGAACCCACCAATTAGCTTTGTCTCTACGCAATGGATATGAAGCGTAATACACTTGTTTAGCATTTTGTGCAATAATAAAATGATCATAACTTTGTATTTCCTGGTGTGCTTAACTTCAATTATATTATGTTGATGGTCCACCTTTGTGCCACTATGTGATGGGTCAATCCACTCACACCGAAACAATACAATCTTCTTCTTAGGCCAACCTGAATACCTCACTTCAATAATCTCTTGAATGACACCATAATATTCAATAGTTTGACCAGTACCATTAACATCACTTTGTATGTAGACACTGCTATTATTTGTTTTCTTGTTCCTAGAAACTTCTTCAGTTTGAAACTTAAAACCATTGACACAATACTTATTCATTGTCAGTACTTGAGATTTGGGTCCAAGTGCTACTTCTTTCACTAATTGCAAATATTGGACACTTGAGTATTCATCGTAAACCTACGTGATTGTTATTTCAAGTAATATAATTTAGTATAACATGAATATATTATTAAATACTTAGTGATTCCACACTTACATAGTTCCTCAGCCATTTGGAAAATTCTATATAGATGGCTTCATTACCCCATGTGTTTACGAACAAGCTGATCATTTTACATTCAAGTATTTCGTTAGTTAATGATCACTTATTAGTATGTAATTTAATAATATATTTTTAACACTTACTTGACATATGATTGAATCTATGGACAATTAAGCAAAATATGTGTCACAGCTGATTGCATTTCCATAATAGTGAAGCCTTGCTTTCCACGCTTTTTAGATCCTCGGCCATTTTGATTAAAAATTGATATCGGTGGAAATAAAGGATCAATATCGCCTTCATCCTTGCGATTGGGCCTGTTTCTCCTACATGACACATCATTACCAAAGTAATAAGAATAAAAATCACCAGTTTCTCTTCCAATATGACCTTGAACAAATGATCCTTCGATCTTTCCCCGTTGCTTAATCGTTTGCTTCGAACTACCAATTTTTTTGCATGTATATATATATATGTTAATATATAAAAGACTTGGAGAATATATATAACTTAGTGAATATTTCAAATGGATACATCCATCTAGTTTGAACAGACCTCCGAGGCGAGCCTCTTGTACAAGGTGAATTGGAAGATGCTCCATCACATCAAAGAAACCACATGGAAATATCTTCTCCAACTTAGTAGTAGTAACAAGAATATTTTCCTCCATCCTGTCTAAACTACTCTCCAACAACTTTTCAAAACACAAATCTTTAAAAGAAAGACTTATCTCTGTGATTGGTTTCCATATCCTTTCGGGTAGATGGCTAAAAGCGATAGGAATTAAAGTTTCCATGAACACATGACTTTTCATACCTATCAATTTTACTTCATTCATATTTGCCCGCTTTCCTAAATTCGAAGCATAGCCCTCAGGCATGCTCAAATTTTTAATCTACTCAATAATTTCACGTTTCTCATCCAATGTGAATGAAAGCTGGCTTTGGGCTCAACTATTTTTCCATTCTGTAATTCATGCAGCCATAACTCTTTTTTCCTACAACATTCCTTTATGTCCATTCTAGCTTTTGGATTTTCTTTTGTCTTACCCTTAACATCCATCACTGTGTTAAACAAATTGTCAAAGTAATTTTTTTCAATGTGCATCACATCTAGATTATGTCGTAGAAGATTGTCCTTCCAATACGGCAACTCCCAAAATATGCTTTGTTTGGTCCAATTATGTTCAACACCATATCCAGGAAGTCTAGAAGGTGATGCCTCTGTAACTTTAGGTAATTAAGAAACTCTCTCCCAAATTTGATGCCCTGTGAGTAATGGAGGTGGGGGGTCACTTTCAACCTTATTTTTCCTAAATGCATTTTTCATCTTTCTAAACTCATGGTCCATTGGCAAGAACTGGCAATGACAATCAAACCATGTATTTTTTCTGCCATGCTTTAAAGTGAATGCCTTACTATTTTCCATGCAATACGGACATGCTAGCTTTCTAGCTGCCATCCAACCAGACAACATCCCGTATGCAGGAAAATCATTAATAGTCCACATTAAAGAAGCACCCATAACGAAATTCTGCTTAGTTGATATATCATAAGTCAAAACGCCTTCAAACCACAATTGTTTGAGCTCATCTATCAATGGTTGTAGATAGATATCAATCAATTTTTTGGATTACGGGGACCTGGAATAACACAACTTAGAAAGATGTAGGGACTAGTCATGCACATTTCAGGAGGAAAATTATACGGAGTAAGAAATACCTGCCAGCATGAATAAGGCGAAGCATTATTAGAGAATGGTGTGAAGCCATCTGAACACAACCCCAATCTAACATTTATTGGTTCACTAGCAAAATCAGTATATACATTATCAAAATGCTTCCATGCTTCACCATCAGATGGATGAGACAAGACACCCGGCGACCTTCTATATTCACGATGTCATCTCATATGTGGGTCAGACCTCATCGATGCATACAACCTCTTTAACCTAGGAATAAGAGGTAGATAATGCATCGCCTGAACTGGGACCATCTTTCCAACCGGAGTTCTCTTATAACGAGCATGTCCACAAAACTTACAATTTTCTAATTCACTATCAGTCTTGTAAAACAATATGCAGCCATTAACACAACAATGAATTCTATCATACGTCAATCCTAACTTGGACACCAAACGCTTTTCCTGATAGAAGTTCTTCTGTATGTTAAATTCCGGATTAACTAGTTCACCCAAAAGATCAACCATTGAGTCCATAGCAGCATTAGGAACATTCTAATCTGATTTAATATTCATTAATCTAACCGCAATCGACAAGGCAGAATGCGGACTCCCTTCACATAGTGGACTACTAGACTCTTCTAATTGATCATAAAAGCATTTTGCTTCTTCATTAAGAGCTTCATCAAAATATTGTTCCGATTCCATCCTACCTTGAACCCCGAAAGCATCATTAGTCACTTCATGAACCCTATCATGTTCAACCCTAACCTGTTCAACCCTAATTTGGCCATGTGGTGCAATCATATTATATACATCCACAGGCATCGAATTATAAAACATACCATCCAATCCATCACTTTCTCCATGATCAATCCATACAAAATATCTAGATTTAAATCCATTACGGTATAAATGAACCATAACTCTATTCGGTTTAAAAAAATTTAAGCACTTACATGCACTACAAGGACACCTAACCAATCCATTA
The DNA here is from genome assembly GCF_900185275.1 of Solanum verrucosum. Lineage (NCBI taxonomy): Eukaryota > Viridiplantae > Streptophyta > Magnoliopsida > Solanales > Solanaceae > Solanum > Solanum verrucosum. The sequence continues at coordinate 152,800 of NW_026019887.1, forward strand.
TTCATGAAAATGTCAAGTGTCATTGAATGTTCAATAAAATTTCTAACACCGTCAATAAACTCAAGTTTCAAACCAGCACCAGTTTCATAATGCATATTATACATCCACAAACGATGATCCATCTACAAAAATATAGCTATTCAATTATATTATAAATAAAATTTATTAATAATTTTACTAGTACTAGTCATAAAACTAGTTTAGTATTGACTTAACCACATTATTTATTTTAACTTATTTAAACAACTTTAACTAGTTTAGTTTCGACTTAATACAACAACTAAATCCACCAACTAAACCACATTATTTAGTTTAACTTATTTAAACAACTTAGCAACTTTTTAACTTGAACTAGTTTAGTTTTGACTTAATTCCAACAACTAAATCCATCAACAAAACCACATTATTTAATTTAACTTATTTAAACAACTTTATAACTTTAACTAGTTTAGTATTGATTTAATTCAAACAACTGAATCCATCAATTAACTAAATCACATTATTTATTATAACTTATTTAAACAACATAACAAGTACTTTAACTAAATCCACCAATTAACTAAATCAATAGGATCAACCAATGTTGGTACTTATGCTTAACATATATATTATTTCTAAATTTAAAGCTAAGTGTCAACACTAGATGGACACAAATCGATCTTGCAAGAAAATCAATTTTGTCATCAAGAGGATCAGCTAGTGTTGGTACTTATGCTTAACATATATATTATTTCTAAATTTAAAGCTAAGTGTCAACACTAAATGGACACAAATCGATCTTGCAAGAAAATCAATTTTGTCATCAAGAGGATCAACTAGTATTGGTACTTATGCTTAACATATATATTATTTCTAAATTTAAAACTAACTGTCAACAATAGATGGACACAAATCGATCTTGCAAGAAAATCAATTTTGTCATCAATAGGATCAACTAGTGTTGGTACTCATGCTTAACAAATATATTATTTCTAAATTTAAAGCTAAGTGTCAACACTAGATGGACATAAATCGATCTTACAAGAAAGTCAATTTTGTCATCAATAGGATCAACTAGTGTTGGTACTTATGCTTAACAAATATATTATTTCTAAATTTAAAGCTAAGTGTCAACACTAGATGGACACAAATCGATCTTGCAAGAAAATCAATTTTGTCATCAATAGGATCAACTAGTGTTGGTACGTATGCTTAACAAATATATTATTTCTAAATTTAAAGCTAAGTGTCAATACTAGATGGACACAAATCTATCTTGCAAGAAAATCAATTTTGTCATCAATAGGATCAACTAGTGTTGGTACTTATGCTTAACAAATATATTATTTCTAAATTAAAGCTAAGTATCAATACTAGATGGACACAAACACATTATTGAAAACAATTGTACTTGAACTTTAGAAATTTAGAAGAACCAACCTTATCTCCTACTTTGATGAAAGAAGCAAATAGTCTTGTATCAACTTTTTTAGATGTTGAGCTTCCTCAATTGCCTAGCACGAAAAGTTCGAAAATTAGTTAAATATAAACTTCAAATCCAAGAATCTTAGTTTTATATATATATATATATATATATATATATATATATATTCAAGTTTTAATAAGTTCAAGTTTTCAATTCAAGTTCATATCTAATTTCTAAACTTAATTAGTTATATATTCAAGCTAATTAGTTTCAAGTTCAAGTTCAAGTTCTAATTTCAAGTTCAAGTCTAAGTTCAACTTCAAATTCTAAGTTCACGTTCTAAGTTCAAGTTCAAGTTCTAATTTCAAGTTCAAGTTCTAAGTTCAAGTTCAAATTCTAATTTCAAGTTCAAGTTCAAATTCTAAGTTCAAATTCTAATTTCAAGTTCAAGTTCTAAGTTCAAGTTCAAGTTCTAAGTTCAAGTTCAAATTATAAGTTCAAGTTCAAGTTCTAAATTCAAGTTCAAGTTCAAGTTCTAATTTCAAGTTCAAGTTCGAAGTTCAAGTTCAAGTTCTAAGTTCAAGTTCAAGTTCAAGTTCAAGTTCTAAGTTCAAGTTCAAGTTCTAATTAGTTCAAGTTCAAATTCTAAGTTCAAGTTCAAGTTCTAAGTTTAACTTCAAATTCTAAGTTCAAGTTCAAGTTCTAAGTTTAACTTCAAATTCTAAGTTCAAGTTCAAGTTCTAATTTCAAGTTTAAGTTCTAAGTTCACGTTCAAATTCTAGGTTCAACTTCAAGTTCTAAATTCAAGTTCAAGTTCTAATTTTAAGTTCAAGTTCAAGTTCTAAGTTCAAGTTCAAGTTCTAAGTTCAAGTTCAAGTTCAAGTTCAAGTTCAAGTTCTAAGTTCAAGTTCAAGTTCAAGTTCAAGTTCTAATTTCAAGTTCAAGTTCTAATTCTAAGTTCAAGTTCAAGTTCTAAGTTTAAGTTCTAATTTCAAGTTCAAGTTCTAAGTTTAACTTCAAATTCTAAGTTCAAGTTCAAGTTCTAAGTTCACGTTCAAATTCTAAGTTCACGTTCAAATTCTAAGTTCAACTTCAAGTTCTAATTCAAGTTCAAGTTCTAATTTCAACTTTAAGTTCTAAGTTCAAGTTCAAGTTCAAATTCTAAGTTCAAGTTCAAGTTCTAAGTTCATGACATTCAAGCATTCATCATCTAAATTCATGACATTCAAACATTCATCATCTACTCATAACACTTCAATTACTAATTTCTAAGTTCAAATTATTAACACTTTACTAACTAGTCCTAAAATCAAATCCAAAAGAATCCCAATTCAACCTCAAATTACATATTTTTAAGTTTAAACTAGTCCTTAAATACAAATATGTTAATTCTTCAATAACTAACAATGCCCAATTTTAAAATGCCCAATCTTTTTTTAAAAAAAACCAAAAAATAAAAATCTTCAATTATCTATTCCTAACTAACAATAATCAAATCAAATTAACAATTGAATAACACAACCCAACAAACAAAAACAATAATATACTAACAAACAATCAATTATAATCACTAGCATTAAAGCTAAGTATCAATACTAGATGGACACAAAGACATTATTGAAAACAATTGTACTTGAACTTTAGAAATTTAGAAGCACCAACCTTATCTCCTACTTTGATGAAAGAAGCAATATAGTCTTGTATCAACTATTTTAGATGTTGAGCTTCCTCAGTTGCCTAGCACGAAAAGTTCAAAAATTAATTAAATATAAACCTCAAATCCAAGAATATTAGTTTTATATATATATATATATATATTCAAGTTTTAACTTAATAAGTTATATATTCACGCTAATTAGTTCCACGTTCAATTTCTAATTTCAAGTTCAAGTCTAAGTTCAACTTCGAATTCTAAGTTCATGTTCTAAGTTCAAGTTCAAGTTCTAATTTCAGGTTCAAGTTCAAGTTCTAAGTTTAAGTTCAAATTCTAATTTCAAGTTCAAGTTCTAATTTCAAGTTCAAGTTATAATTTCAAATTCAAGTTCTAAATTCAAGTTCAAATTCTAATTTCAAGTTCAAGTTCTAATTTTAAGTTCAAGTTCTAAGTTCAAGTTCAAATTCTAATTTCAAGTTCAAATTCTAAGTTCTAAGTTCAAGTTCAAGTTCTAAGTTCAAGTTCTAATTTCAAGTTCAAGTTCTAAGTTTAACTTCTAATTCTAAGTTCAAGTTCAAGTTCAAGTTCTAATTTTAAGTTCAAGTTCTAAGTTCATGTTCAAATTCTATGTTCAACTTCAAATTTTAAGTTCAAGTTCAAGTTCAAATTCTAAGACAAGTTCAAGTTCTAAATTCAAGTTGAAGTTCTAATTTCAAGTTCAAGTTCTAAGTTCAAGTTCAAGTTCTAAGTTCAGGTTCAAGTTCAAGTTCTAATTTCAAGTTCAAGTTCTAAGTTCAAGTTCAAATTCTAAGTTCAAGTTCAAATTCTAAGTTCAAGTTCAAGTTCTAAGTTCAAGTTCTAATTTCAAGTTCAAGTTCTAAGTTTAACTTCTAATTCTAAGTTCAAGTTCAAGTTCAAGTTCTAATTTCAAGTTCAAGTTCTAAGTTCACGTTCAAATTCTAAGTTCAACTTCAAATTTTAAGTTCAAGTTCAAGTTCTAAATTCAAGTTCTAGTTCTAATTTCAAGTTCAAGTCAATTCTAAGTTCAAGTTCAAGTTCTAAGTTCAAGTTCTAATTTCAAGTTCTAAGTTTAACTTCAAATTCCAAGTTCAAGTTCAAGTTCAAGTTCTAATTTCAAGTTCTAGTTCTAAATTCACGTTCAAATTCTAAGTTCAATTTCAAGTTCTAAATTCAAGTTCAAGTTGAAGTTCTAATTTCAAGTTCAAGTTCTAATTTCAAGTTCAAGTTCTAAGTTCAAGTTCAAGTTCAAATTCTAAGTTCAAGTTCAAGTTCTAAGTTCATGACATTCAAACATTCATTATCTAAATTTATGACATTCAAATATTCATCATCTAAATTCATGACATTCAAACATTTATCATCTACTCATAACACTTCAATTACTAATTTCTTACTTCAAATTATTAACACTTTACTAACTAGTCATAAAATCAAATCCAAAAAAATCCCAATTCAACCTAAAATTACATATTCTCAAGTTTAAACTAGTCCTAAAATACAAAAATGCTAATTCTTCACTAACTAACAATGCCCAATTTAAAAATGCCCAATTTTTTTTTTAAAAACCCAAAAATAAAAAAATTCAATTTTCTATACCTAAATAACAATAATCAAATCAAATTAACAATTGAATAACACAACCCAACAAACAAAAACAATAATATACTAACAAACAATCAATTATAATCACTAGAATTGAAAAAAAAACTAAAATTTAACCCCCCTACCTGCAGTGACGGTGACCAGCGACGGGGAAGGGGAGCACTGGCTGAGGACGATGACCGGCGATGGCGACGGCGATGGGAGGATCGATACATATATATATAAGGAGAGAAGGGAGAGAATAAGAGTGAAGAGAGAGAGGAAAATAAGAAAATGGCAATATGTCTTTTAGATATTTAATAAAAAGTGACGGACAGCGTCTCTAAGTCCGTCACTTTTTTTAAATATAGTTGACCAACATTTTGACCAAAAAGCGACAGATTAAGAGACAATGTCCGTCGCTTTTTAAAAATAGTTGACTAGATATTTTGACCAAAAATTGACGGACTAAGAGATGTCGTCCGTCGCTTTTTTAAAAATTAATTAATAAAATAAAAAATAAAAAAAATGATGGACAACGTGGTTATTTTTAAATTTATATAGAATTATTTTTAATAAAAAGCAACGGACGACGTCTCTATATATAATAAATAAATAATTATTATATATATATATATATATATATATATAAATTTAGCGCAAAAATCCACAAAAAAAGCAATGGGCTAAGAGATGTCGTCCGTCACTTTTTGTAAAATAATTTTAAAAATAATTATTTTTATTAAAAAGTGACGGACAGTGTGGCAGACAGCGTCACTTTTTGGAGCGACGCCGTCCGTCGCTTTTCTGTTCGTCGTTTTTAAGATATTTTTTAGTAGTGACACTTGGTCAATACCTACACAATGACACTTCATCACAAGCTCCCTTCTAGCTAAAACACACTCTACCTCCTATGATGGAATCTACACAACTCTTCACTTCTTAGTCTACCCATAAGGGAATACTCCTCATAAATAACTTACTAGGTGCATGACTATAGTAACATAGCTTGTCGAAACACCATCTCCCTTACTTAGATTACGGAACCTCTGCATACTAACTTTGGGCTCTTTCACTACTACTTCTCATGATCTCGTAACTCATATTACCTTTTAGGGTAAAAGTATTACCTAAGCTCGAAACATACTTCCTCATAAGGATCTTAGCTGAAACAAGGCTTAAGGAAAAGAGTGCAACTAGCTTTTAGTTCAAACGTACGATTCATATAAATATGGGTGCATTCGTTTGAAACTCAACACTTAACTATGAATAAATCTCTATGACCTAGATCTATTGCATGATTAAGAGTATGAAAGAAGGGGAACTTTTCCTAAATGTTTGTAGTCACTTATTTATAGCAGTGGGCCCCTCACAACCACAAATAAGATCCTACTTGACACGGCTTCATAAACACCCTAGGACACTTGAACTCTTTGCTCTGATACCAAGTTTGTCACGATCCGAGCCTACACCTGGACGTGGCCGACACTCGAGAACCATTGCTGGTCACCTAGCGAACCGTCGGTTGACTACAAGCGGAAGAGTAACTTAAGCATACAAAGCTTAAAACATAATAAAATTCATTGAAACTCAAATAATTAACTCAGAATATAATCATATATTCAACTAGCTAAAACTAGGCAACTCAAGTATTTATAACATTGAACAAAATAAATGAACAGACTTCTGAAAATCTATTATCTATCGATGAAGCCTCTAACTGACAAAGATGGAAGTCGGGACAAGACCCACGACATCCTAACAACTGATATAACTGAAAGTACAAGTGGAACCCTCCGAAAGCAAGGAGGCTCACCATGGCTAACTCGAACTCCATGTGGTATCAACGAAGCTCCTGTTGATGACCCTGAATACCTGTATCTGCATCATGAAATGATGCAAGCCGAATGGCTCAGTACGTGGAATTTAAAGAGCATGTAGGGGGAATTTTAAAGCACAAACATAGGTTAGAACTTGATAAAAAAGAAACATACTTACCTTTTCTAAACTCACTCAACTCAAAGATACTCAACTCAACTCAAAGTTACTCAACTCAAGATACTCAATTCATGATACTCAAGGATAAAACAACAGTAAAAGATTCAATATATATGGAAAGATTTTAAAACAGTAGATATAAACTTAATGTATTAAAGAATACAATAATAACTTAGTTTGTATATATATATAAATACAATATAACTCTGTGGGAGTTTCTCTAATCGACAAGCATCACTATGAGCTATGTGATGATACATCGTCTCGCCCACGCTGCCAGAACTGTCTTATACTTTGCCGGGGTATAGAACCTATCAACTAAGTGGATCCACTAGTCTATGCTAAAAAGCATTAAGCAATCATCTAAAAAGTATGACCCTTTGTACCCACGTTTACTACATCGTTTATGGAGACTTGAGTTATCTGAACTCGTCCCCATATCGGTTTTCAATACTACTCCCAAAAATATACTCAACTCATATGTTTAAAAACATAACTCTTCCTCTAGTTTGGGATAATTGCTCAAACTACCCTCTTAAAAGAGGTAACTACTCTTGAAATAACTTTTAAACACACAACTCATTTAGAAATCTCAGTTTCTCTTTAATCAATGTAAAAATTGATGCCTCTAGGAATACATAGTCCCCTTATACTCATACTTGAAAACTCTTTCTCAAAAACATTTCAAAATCATATTATAACATGATCATTGATGACTCAGGAAGTCATATTGCATAAACATTAATGGTATTTATAATACCATACTGCTCATACATTGATGACATACTCGATTGTCATACTAATCATGCTTTAGAAACTCTTTTCTCAAAACTCATCTTTACTTTCTCAAAACTCAGTTTAAGAACTCAATTGTTGGCTTTAAAAGGCTTTTCAAAATTTACAACTCAAATCATAGGGTTCATGCGGAATTATGGACATGAACGACTCAATTAAAGAATGTTAATGATACCTCTCTTCTCAAGTTTGCTCAACTCATAGGGTTCATGCGGAATTATGGGCATGAACTACTCAACTTAAGGACCTTCACGGTATCATGTAGTAGCCCCATGATTAGGAATATAATCCCAAAATGGTTCATAACTCAATACTCAAGACTTAGAACTTGAAGATACTATTCCTCTCAAAGATACTCAATTATGGAGTTCATGCGGATTTTATGGGCATGAACGACTTGACTCATGGGTCTAAATAGCAATATGGAACTCATGTATACGACTCTTCTCATTCTTATATTTACTTCCTGAAAACTCAGTTTAAAACTCAAGTGTTGGCTTTGAAAAACTTCTCAAGATTTCTAACTCAAAATAGGGTTCATGCTGAATTATAGACATGAACAAATCAACTCAAGGATTTCAATAAAAATATAGAAACTCAATAACTAGGAATAGAATTTTTAAAAGAACCATGAACTCAAGAACTAAAATCAGCTTATCTCAAGAATACTCAAATCTAGGGGTAGAATCTAAGAATTCTCTTTTACTTATTTGAAAGAAGATGTTGGGCGTGAGGACAAGCTAGTCCAACACTATGATAGCCTTACATACCTGGAAGAACAAGGTTCTTGAAGAATCTTGAAAGGATCATGAAGAAGAACTTGATTAGATGCCTTGAAACCCTAGCTTAAAGGTAAATGTTAAAGAAAACCTTTCTTGAGATTAATCATGATTTTCATTAGTGATTCATAATTGTATAGAGGAATTTGAGTTGAAAAAAATGGAATTCTTGGAAAAAGACTTACCTTGAAGAAGAATCTTGAAAAAAGATTGAAATAATCTTGAATGGGGTCTTCTACTTTGATTTTTCCTTAGGGTTTTGCCCTATGGTTTGAGAGTGAAGAGAATGATGGATTAAAATATGAAAATCTAATTGTTTTGAACCTTTTATTAGTCAAGAAATTCGTTTAATATTTTCCCGTCAGCTAAATTCGTAACAGCATTGTATAGGCTACTAAAATAGTCATAACGTTTTTACTCAGAAATTGGATTGACGCGAAATTGGTGGCGTTGGAAAGTAGATAAAAATATCTTTAATTTAATATGTTATGGATCACATAACTCTTTATATTCTAAGAGATATGAAGTTGACCCAAGTAGAATCTTACATCAAAACTTAATCGATAAGGAAACTTCAAAAACACTTATCAAGAACTCATCAAGAAATTAAATTTCTCAATATTTATGGATATATTCGCAAAAGAAACTCATTATTGGCGTGTGGGTGAGTGAACCCAACACTATGGAAGCTTACATACCTCTTAGGGATCAAACCCATGGCGAAAATCTGCAATAAAACTCAGGAACCTCGACGAACACCTTGATCCTTTCCTCTTTTTTCCTCTTTTATCTTCTTTTCTCTTCTTGAACTCTCAACTAAAACCCTAGGCTTATATTAGCATTATAAACTGAACCCAATAGGATTATACCCTTAAAACCTTACTAAAACGAATTAAATCTGATTGGGTAAGGAAAAGACCAAAATACCCCGTACTATTTACGGGTAACTTTCCTTAACTGGACATCTTGACTTAAAAAGGGCATATCTCACTCATCGGACCTCGAAACTTAGCTAACTCGGTGGCGTTGGAAAGATAATTCAAAGACCTTTCATTATCTATCTTGTATCCCACCTAAATGATTATGTACTGAGAGTTATGGGCATTTTAAGTTGACCCAAACTTAGAAGAACCTAGGAATAAATTCTCTTTAATACTTTTTGGAACTCAAGGTTCTATATATAGTGATCTTAACACTTAAGAAATTTTAAATTCCTCGGTAAAATCCTACTCACAACGAAGGATGGTTTGAGTCTTAGCTCAAAAAAATTGGGGTGTTATAATATCTCCCCCTTGGGATCATTCTTCCTCGAATGACGACTGGACTAAGTATGGAATGGGTTACTCTTACTAAGGTCTGCGTCTAATGGTATGCTCTTACTATATTCAATATTAACCCAAATCCTTAGGTTCAGGTTCTATACCTCTCTATAGGGAATCTCATCCCAAGACTATTACTCCTTACCACCACATTCAAGCTTAGTACTCTAACAACTCCATGGACTATTACTAACCAACTCCTTCGAAGCCAACTAAGGGCTCTCATTTAACTCTTTCTCATCGTAAAACCTCATCCTCCTCTTTTATGACCTTAGATGGAATTATCGCACCATCATCATCACGATAAGATCATTAACCTTCTCCTTTTAACATCACTTCACTACTAAAAGACCTCTTAAAATATATCTCCAATACTCTTTGGGACTCATTACTATCTTATTCTAAAACTCTTGACTTGATTCCTCATCTTGTCATCCCCCCCGCCCTTAGGTCTAAGGATGACACTTGAAAGTTATGGACCTATTCCATTATCTCTAACTGATCTACATCCTCTTTTACTCTAAAACTTGGGATAAGTTTATCTCATGACTACCGAACTCTTTATAAGCGGGTACTAAGACCTCTTTCTAAGGTGTTTCTCTTAACCTCTTCTGATTACATACCCTCTCGATACACCACTTAATTCTCTTGTTACTCTTGTGACTTAGCCACACTTCACTGCCCTTATCTAAAGGTTAGGGTCTCTTACTGGTACCACTCATATTTATTGCAGCTAACATCTCAATTTCTCACCTACTCTTATGCCAAGTCTACCGGATCAAATCTCAAGACTAAGATCATCACCCTCATGTTTCCATTCTTTGGATCATGACACTAATCTCAAATTCAAGCTTAATGTTCATTACTAGATCCGAATATCAATACGATCGCTCGCCTACTATGATGTACCTCATTACTTGATCAATTCTATAACCTTCTGAACATTATGACCCTCTCAAATAAATCATAAGCCTAGCTTAGATCTATCACTTTATGAATGCTTTTGCTCTTCTATTCGACACTTACACTTGGTCATTACCTACACAATGACACTTCATCACAAGCTCCTTTCTAGCTAAAACACACTCTACCTCCTATGATGAAATATTCACAACTCATCACTTCTTAGTCTACCCATAAGGGAAAACTCCTCATTAATAACTTACTAGGTGCATGACTATAGTATCATAGCTTATCGAAACGCCATCTCCCTTACTTAGATTCACTACTAAAAAATGACGGACAGAAAAGCGACTGACGGCTTCGCTCCAAAAAGCAATGCCATTTGCCACACTGTCCATCGCTTTTTATTAAAAAAATATTTTTAAAATTATTTTACAAAAAGCAACGGACAGCATCTCTTAGTCCGTTGCTTTTTTTCGCGGATTTTTGCGCCAAATATATATATAATTAATAATTATTTATTTAATATATATAGCGATGTCGTCCGTCGCTTTTATTAAAAATAATTATATATAAATTAAAATATTAACGATGTTGTCCGTCGCTTTTAATTTATTTTATTTTATTAATTATTTTTTTACTATAGCGACGGACAACATCTTTATGTCCGTCGCTTCTTGGTCAAAATATATGGTCAACTATTTTAAATAAGCGATGGATAGTGTCTCTTAGTCTGTTGCTTTTTGGTCAAAATGTTGGTAAACTTTTTAAAAGAAAAACAACGGACGGGGAGACACTGTCCGTCACTTTTCATTAAATATCAGACGCGATTTTTCCCCATTTTCCCTCTCTTCCTTCTCTCTTCTTTCTCTCTTCCTTCTCTCTAATGATTCCGCCGTAGCTTGCCACCGCCGCTGGTGGCATCGCTACTGCCGGAACCACCGCCATCACCGCTGCTTCCTCTCTCCATTGTCTCTTTCTCCTTTAATTTAAGGTTAGGGTTTTATCAAATTAGTTTTAAATTTTTTAAATTTTAGTTATATTTTATTTTGTTAACTAGTTTATTGGATTTGTGTTTTATTGAATGATTGATTGTGTTTGATAGTTAATGAATTAGGGTTTTTAGGATTTGGGTACTAGTTTGAATTTGAAAATCTTTAATTTGATTGTGAATTGAGATTCTTTTAAATTTGATGATTGTTAGTAATTAGTAAATTGTTAATTTGAATTTAGAAGTTAGATATTGATGAAGTTTGATTGTTTAAATGTCATGAATATATAGAATGAATGTTTGAATGTCATGAATATATGAGGTTTTTTTAATTAGAACTTGAATATATATAACTAATTGTTGGATTAGAAGTTTTTATATAACTAATTTTTTAGATTAGATATGAACTTGAATTTGAACTTGAAACTTGAATATAACTAATTCTTGGATTAAAAGTTTATATATAACTAATTTAAAAATTATATGATCTTGAATTTAATTAATTAGAACCTGAATATAAATATTTTTTTATTAGAAATTTATATACAACTAATTTTAGAGATTATTTGAATTTAGAACTTGAATATAACTAATTCTTGGATTAGAAGTTTATATATAACTAAGTTTAGAAATTAGATATAAATGAACTTGACTTTTAGAACTTGAACTTATAATTAGGAGTACATGAATATAACTAATTTTAGAACTTTGATATGAACTTGAATTTAGAACTTGAACTTGAACTTAGAATTTGAACCTGAAATTAGAACTTGAATTTAGAACTTGAACTTGAACTTGAATATAACTAATTCTTGATGACCTTAATTAATTACAACTTAATAATTAAACTTAATTAGAACTTTGGACTTAATTTATAATAACTTGGACTTAATTAGAATTAATATAATTATTTTTTTTGAAATCTTAAACTAAATTAAAATTTATGAATTAATTAAGCTTTAACTTTGTAGATCTTGAAATGTAGTATTTATGAACTAATTAATTAGATATATAAGTAATAATAAATTTACTTATTAAGTAATTATAAATATATATTAACAATATAAATTAGTTTAATATAGTAAAATTATTATTAAATTTAATTTATAATGTAATTGAATATCTATATTTTTGTAGATGGATCATCATTTGTAGATGTATAATATGCATTACAAAGCTGGTGCTGGTTTGAAACCTGAGTTTATTGACGGTGTTAGAGATTTTATTGAACATACAATGACACTTGACATTTTCAAGAATAATGGATTGGTTAGGTGTCCTTGTAGTGCATGTAGGTGCTTAAATTTTTTTGAACCAGATACATTCATGGTTCATTTGTACCGTAATGGATTTAAGCCTAGATATTTTGTATGGATTGATCATGGAGAAAGAGATGGATTGAATGGTATGTTTTATAATTCGATGCATGTGGATGAATATAATATGTTTGCACCACATGGCCAAATTAGGGTTGAACTTGATAGGGTTCATGAAATGATCAATGATGTTTTTGGGGTTCAAGGTGGGATGGAACCCGAACAATATTTTGATGAAGCTCCTAATGAAAAAGCAAGACGCTTCTATGATCAATTAGAAGAGTCTAGTCGTCCACTATGTGAAGGGAGTCCGCATTTTGCCTTGTCAGTTACGGTTAGATCAATGAATATTAAAGCAGATTGGAATATTCCTAATGCGGCTATGGACTCAATGGTTTATCTTTTGGGTGAACTAGTTAATCTGGAGTTTAACATACCTAAGAAATTCTATCAGGCAAAGCATTTGGTTTCCAAGTTAGGATTGACGTATGATAGAATTCACTGTTGTGTTAATGGATGCATGTTGTTTTACAAGACTAATAGTGACTTAAAAAATTGTAAGTTTTGTGGACATGCTCGTTATAAGAGGACTCCGGCTGGAAAGATGGTCCCAGTTAAGGTGATGCATTATCTACCCTCTTATTCCTAGGTTAAAGAGGTTGTAGGCATCAATGAGATCTGCCCCACATATGAGATGGCATCGTGAATATAGAAGGCCACTAGGTGTCTTGTCTCATCCATATGATGGTGAAGCATGGAAGCATTTTGATAATGTATATCCTGATTTTGCTAGTGAACCAAGAAATGTTAGATTGGGGTTGTGTGCGGATGGCTTCACACCATTCTCTAATGTTGCTTCGCCTTATTCATGTTGGCCGGTATTTCTTACTCTGTATAATCTTCCTCCTGAAATGTGCATGACCAGTCCCTACATCTTTCTAAGTTGTGTTATTCCAGGTCCCCGTAATCCAAAAGGCTTGATTGATGTCTATCTACAACCATTGATAGATGAGCTCAAATAATTGTGGTTTGAAGGCATTTTGACTTATGATATATCAACTAAGCATAATTTCATTATGTGTGCTTCTTTAATGTGGACTATTAATGATTTTCCTGCATACGAAATGTTGTCTGGTTGGATGACAGCTCGAAAGCTAGCATGTCCGTATTGCATGGAAAATAGTAAGGCATTCACTTTAAAGCATGGCAGAAAAAATTACATAGTTTGATTGTCATCGCTAGTTCTTGCCAATGGACCATGAGTTTAGAAAAATGAAAAATGCATTTAGGAAAATAAGATTGAAAGTGATCCCCCAGCTCCATTACTCACATGACCTCAAATTTGGGAAAGAGTTTCTCAATTACCTAATGTTATAGAAGCTTCACCTTCTAGACTTCCTGGATATGGTGTTGAACATAATTGGACCAAACAAAGCATATTTTGGGAGTTGTCGCATTGAAAGGACAATCTTCTACGACATAATCTTGATGTGATGCACATTGAAAAAAATATTTTGACAATTTGTTTAACACGGTGATGGATGTTAAGGGTAAGACAAAAGACAATCCAAAGCTAGAATGGACATAAAGGAATATAGTAGGAGAAAAGAGTTATGGCTGTAGGAATTACAAAATGGTAAAATAGTTAAGCCCAAAGCCAGCTTTTCATTCACATTGGATGAGAAATGTAAAATTTGTGAGTGGGTTAAAAATTTGAGGATGTCGGAGGGCTATGTTTCAAATTTAGGAAAGCGGCAGATATGAATGAAGGAAAATTGATAGGTATGGAAAGTCATGATTGTCATGTGTTCATGGAAACATTAATTCCTATCGTTTTTAGCCATCTACCCGAAAGGATATGGAAACCAATCACAGAGATAAGTCTTTTTTCTAAAGATTTGTGTTCTGGAAAGTTGTTGGAGAGTAGTTTAGACAGGATGGAGGAAAGTTAATACTACTAAGTTGGAGAAGATATTTCCATGTGGTTTCTTTGATGTTATTAAACACCTTTCAATTCACTTTGTACAAGAGGCCCGCGTCGGAGGTCTGGTTCAAACAAGATGGATGTATCCATTTTAGAGGTGTCCATTTGAAATATTCACTAAGTTATATATATTCACCAAGTCTTTTATTAACATATGTATACATAAATACATGCACAAAAATTGGCAGTCTAAGCAAACAATTAAGCAAAGGGGAAACATTGAAGGATCAGTTGTTCAAGGTCATATTGGGAGAGAAGCTGGTGATTTTTATTCTTATTACTTTGGTGATAATATGTAATGTAGGAGAAACAGGCCCAATCGCAATGATGAAGGTGATATTGATCCTTCATTTCCACCGATATCAATTTTTAATCAAAATGGTCGAGGATCTAAAAAGCGTGGAAAGCGAGGCTTCACTGATATGGAAATGCAATAAGTTGTGAAACATAGTTTGCTTAATTGTCCAGAGACTCAACCATATGTCAAGTAAGTGTTAAAAATATGTTATCAAATTGCATACTAATAAGTGTTCATTAACTAACGAAATACTTGAATGTAGAATGATCAGCTTGTTCGTAAACACATGAGGTAATGAAGCCATCTACACAGAATTTTCCAATTGGCTAACAAACTATGTAAGTGTGCAATCACTAAGTATTTAATAATATATTCATTTTATACTGAATTATATTACTTGAAATAACAATCATGTAGGTTTATGATGAATACTCAAGTGTCCAACATTTGCAATTAGTGAAAGAAGTAGCACTTGGACCTGAATCTCAAATACTGACAATGAATTAGTATTGCGTCAATGGTTTTAAGTTTCAAACTGAAGAAGTTTATAGGAACAAGAAAACAAATAATAGCAGTGTCAACATACAAGGTAATGTTAATGGTACTGGCCAAACTATTGAATATTATGGTGTCATTCATGAGATTATTGAAGTGAGGTATTCAGGTTAGCCAAAGAAGAAGATTGTATTGTTTCAGTGTGAGTGGTTTGACCCATCACATAGAGGCACAAAGGTGGACCATCAACATGATACAATTGAAGTTAAGCACACAAGGAAATATAGAAGTTATGATCCTTTTATTATTACACAAAATGTTAAACAAGTGTATTACGCTCCATATCCATTGCGTAGAGACAAAGTTGATTGGTGGGTTGTTATAAAAACTAAGCCTGTGGGAAGAATTGAAATTGACAATGTCTTAGATGTGGCTAATCAAAATGATGTTGCAATTGTTCATCAACAAGTTGATGTTGAATTGGAAACAACACTACAACATCCTTAACACATATTAGAAGAAGTATCTAATGATGAGATAATGAATGTTGAGGAAGAAATATCTGAGAATGAGGAAAATGAATCATTTGATGACGAAGAATGGGACGATAATTAAAATGAAACAACTGAGGAGGAAAAGTGGGAGAATGATGGAATTGAACAAGCAGGGAGGAATAGTGTAGAATGAAAGCTAGTATTTACGTAAGATAATTTATTTGCTAATTTTATTTAATTTATGATTTTTATAAATTATAGATGTAAATTTTCATACAGATGTCATCAGGTGGTGATGGTGATAGACATCGCGAGCATCTTGGATTTAGCCAGACAAAATAGGCTAAAAAGAAGAATTCAGCTAGGAGACCTATAGATCCTGAGGATATTCCGAGATCTATTTCTTCTGCGCAGAGCGCATCAGTCATGATACTCATTTATTTGATGTTCCTTTGGTACGGCGGATCCTCGTGCATATTATCCTAATTATCGTCGACCACTCAGTGTTTCGTCTACCTCACAGGCATTGCCTCCACAGCGCTACGAGGACCTACCTTTACAAGCTATTCATCGACCACAACCCTTATCGGCAGGTAGGATATCGGATGGTACTCCATCTCCCACAGGTACATCTCCTCAGTTATCTGCCATGAGGATTGGAAATTCTAGTAGCGAGCAGTCAGATGCTATGGCTAGTACGCCTCCATTGACTCAGCATTTTGTGCATCCTGGTGTATCACCTTCATCTACAGATCTACCTAGTGCTACACCAGATGACGAAATGCCTGCTCTAGCTCTGGCCAGAAGGACAGACTTGGTAGAATCATGATTGAGCTGGAAGGATCAGCGTAAGTTTGTTTTGTTATCTATTTGTTAATTTATTTTATTTATTTCTTATACTTTAATATATTATTCATGAACTAACATATTTATTATGTGTTTTGTATGTGGAAACCTGCAAAGGATGCTTCCTGAGCTTTAAAAGACTGTGTTAGAAGACTTTATACACAGACTTATCACTCTTGGAGCGAGATTCCAAACAGTATACTCCAGGCGATGTTTAATAAATTTAAGGTATATAATTTTTAGTTAAGTTTAATAATTTTAGTATACTTTACATTTTTTTACTATCGATCTAATTAATACTATTCAATTTTTTTTAGACTATGTGTACTTGGGAGTCGAAGTATAATTTGGTCATTCCGACCACAGTTGAGAGGAGGGAATCCGCGAGACTGTCTAGCTGGCTAAAGAAAGTTCAGGATACTGATCAACATCCGGGTTGGATGTTGCCTCATGTTTTTGATGAATTGTGTCTGTATTGGAACACAGATAAGCTTAAGGCAATGTCAGAACAAGCCAAAAAGGCTAGAGGCAGTCTTAAGGATGGCTCGTTGCACACCAGAGGTGCAGATACCGTTGGAACAATTACAAGAGAGTTGGTAGGCTCTAATTCAAACTTTTAAATAAATAATTAGTTGATTCATATATATTGTTATAAATTTCAGTTTTTATTTATAGGAAAAATAATTGGGGCGCACTCCCATTGGATCGGATCTAGATGTGTGGCTGGAGGAAAGGTTCGAACAAACTTTTGTAAGTTATTTAATATAAATAATATATATTAATAGTGAATATATTTATGATATGTATATATTGATGTAATTTTTTATATTTAACATGCAGAATGAGTTTCATCAGTACGTTGCTTATAATCTAGATAGTTTGGTCCAAATGACACCTGAACTGTCCACCCAACTTTGGACAAAAAAAGTGGTAGGGGGTACACACAAGGGTAGAGTATATGGTCTAGGATCTCGAAATGATGTAAGATGACTCCAGTCAGGCTTACAAGGTATTGGATCATCACGTCAAGCCGAGACACTTGACGGTGTTCAGATTGTTGCTATGTCGGTTCAAATAGCACAACTTACATCGGCACTGGCAGACTCGGAGCGGAGAAAAGTAGCTGAACAACAAAGCATGAGTGCGACCGTTCAGCAAATCAAAGAACAAGTGTTGAACCTCGCACATCGACCTACTACTTCCTCTCTCGAGGACACTGACGACAACAGTGAGGAGGAGGAGGATGATTTTGTAGATGCCACTCCCTAGTTTAGGTCTCTTTTAATTTATGAACTTATTGAAATTTTGAAACAATTTTTGAAAGACTTTATAGGTCTTTAAATTGTGATTTAGATACTTTTGAATGTTAATTTAAGTTGTTGTTTTATGTTTGTGTAGCTTCTTTATAATATTGTGTATTTGATTGGACTGAATTGAATTGAATTGCATTTGCAAGTGGGCAGCAGAAACTGACAAATTCAGCTGTCAAAAAATTTGCAGAAAAAGCGACGGACAAGGTGGTTTTGTCCGTCGCTTTTCTGGGTTTTATTTTTTTTAAAAACCCAAAAAAGTGATGGACATTGTCCTATAGTCCGTCGCTTTTCTTGATTTTTCAAAGAAATAATTTCCAGAAAAGCGATGGATAGGGTCCTTTAGTCCGTCACTTTTCTGAGATTTTCAAAAATAATTTTTTCATAAAAGCAACGGACTGCGTTGTCTTTTGGAAATTAAAAAAATTGAAAATTTAAAAAAAGCAACGCAGTCCGTCGCTTTTGTTAAAAAAATACTAAAAAAAAATCAAAAAGAAACGCAGTCCGTAGCTTTTGGCAGTTTTTTAGTAGTGATTACGGAACGTCTGCATACTAACTTTGGGCTCTTTCACTACTGCTTCTCATGATCTCGTAACTCATGTTACCTTTTAGGGTGAAAATATTACCCAAGCTCTAAACACACTTCCTTATAAGGATCTTAGCTAAAACAAGGCTTAAGGAAAAGAGTACAACTCGCTTTTAACTCAAACGCACGATTAATATAAATATGGGTGCATTCCTCTGAAACTCAACACTTAACTCACTCATGGGTTTCTCTCAAGCCCCTCTGGAGTCACATGACTTCCTCAAGACTCTTGCTAAGAATAACTCATCCATAACGAACTGACTTTGATTTTCAACCACCTCTAGTATGAGGGGTAGTCGAATGAATCTAAGAAAGGCATGAGTATGAATAAATCTCTATGGCTTAGCTCTATTGCACGATTACGAGTATGAAAGAAGGGGAACTTTTCCTAAATGTCTATAGTCACTTATTTATAGAAGTGGGGTCCTCACAACCACAAATAAGATCCTACTTGACACGGCTTCGTAGACACCTTAGGACACTTGAACTCTTTACTCTGATACCAAGTTTGTCACGACTCAAGCCTACACCCTGGACGTGGCCGACACTTGAGAACCATTGATGGTCCCCAAGTGAACCCTTATCCTGGCTGACTACAAGCGGAAGACTAACTTAAGCATACAAAGCTTAAAACATAATAAAATTCATTGAAATTCAAATAATTAACTCAGAATATAATCGTATATTCAACTAGCAGAAACTAGGCAACTCAAGTCTTTAAAACGTTTAACAAGATAAATGAACAGACTTCTGAAACTCTGTTGTCTATCATGAAATGATGCATGCCAAATGGCTCAGTACGTGTAATGTACGAGAATGTAAGGGGAATTCTAAAGCATAAACATAGGCTTGAACTTGATAGAAAGGAAACGTACTTACCTCTTCTGAACTCACTCAACTCAACTCAACTCAAGAATGAGATACTTAACTCAAAGATATGATACTAAACTCAGAGGTACTCAACTCAAGATACTCAACTTATGATACTCAATAAAGAAACAGTAAAAGATTCAATATATATGGAAAGCTTTTAAAACAGTAGATAACAACTTAATGTATTGAAGAATACAATAATAACTCAGTTTTTATATATAAAAATACAATATATTTTTGTGGGAGTTTCTATAACCGACAACCATCACATGAGCTATGTGATGATACACCGTCTCACCCACGCTGCCAGAATTGTCCTATACTTTGCCGGGGTGTAAAACCTCTCAACAAAGAAGATCCACTAGTCTATGCTAAAAAACATTAAGGAATCATCTAAAAAGTGTGACCCTTTCTACCCACGTTGGCTACATGGTTTATGGAGACTTGAATTATCTAAACTCATCCCCATATCGGTGCTCAATACTATTCCCAAAAATATACTCAACTCATATGTTTAAAAGCATAACCCTTCCTATTGTTTGAGATAATTGTTCAAACTACCCTATTAAAAGAGGTAGCTACTCTTGAAATAACTTTTGACAAATAACTCATTTAAAAATCTTAGTTTCTCTTTTATCAATGTAAAAAATGATGCCTCTAGGAATACATAGTCCCCTTATACTCATACTTGAAAACTCTTTCTCAAAAACATTTCAAAATCATATTATAATATGATCATTGATGATTCGGGAAGTCATACTGCATAAACATTGATGGTATATCTAATACCATATTTCTCATACATTGATGACATACTCGATTGTTATACTAATCATGCTTTAGAAACTCTTTTCTCAAAACTCATCTTTACTTTCTCAAAACTCAGTTTAAGAACTCAATTGTTGGCTTTAAAAAGCTTTTCAAAGTTTATAACTCAAATCATAAGGTTCATGCAGACTTATGGACATGAACGACTTAACTCAAGAATGTTAATGATACCTCTCATCTCAAGACTGCTCGACTAATAGGGTTCATGCGGAATTATGAGCATGAACTACTCAACTTAAGGACCTTCATGGGTAACATGTAGTAGCCCCATGATTAGGAATATAATCCCAAAATGATTCAGAACTCAATACTCAAGATTTAGAACTTGAAGATAATACTCCTCTCAAAAACACTCAATTTATGGAGTTCATGTAGAATATATGGGCATGAACGACTTGACTCAAGGGTCTAAATAACAATATGAAATTCATGTATACGACTCTTCTCATTCTCATACTTACTTCCTCAAAACTCAGTTTAAAACTCAAGCGTTGTCTTTGAAAAACTTCTCAAGATTTATAACTCAAAACAGGGTTCATGATGAATTATAGATATGAACAAATCAACTCAAGGATTTCAATAAAAAATATAGAAACTCAATATTTAGGAATAGAATTTTTAAAAGAACCATGAACTCAAGAACTCAAATCAACTTATCTCAAGAATACTCAAATCTAGGGGTAGAATCCTAGATTCCTCTTTTACTGATTTGAAAGAAGATGTAGGGTGTGAGGACGAGCTAGTCCAACACTATGATAGTCTTACATATCTGGAAGAACAAGTTTCTTGAAGAATCTTGAAAGGATCTTGAAGAAGAACTTGATTAGAAGCCTTGAAACCCTAGCTTGAAGGTAAACGTTAAAGAAAACCTTTCTTGAGATTCTTGAATTAGTTTATGGAAATCTCTTATGCTAAGAATTATGATTTTGATTAGTGATTCATAATTGTATAGAGGAATTTGAGTTGAAAAAAATGGAATTCTTGGAAAAAGACTTACCTTGAAGTACAATCTTGAAAAAAGATTGAAAGAATCTTGAATGAAGTCTTCTACTTTGATTTTTCCTAAGGATTTTGCCCTAGGGTTTGAGAGAGAAGAGAATGATGGATTAAAAGATGAAAATCTAATTGTTTTGAGTTTTTTCTTAGTCAAAAAACTCACTTAGGATTTTCTTGGAGGTAAAAAAACAAAAATGACCATTTTTAATGTTTTCCCGTCGGCTAAACTTGTAACAACACTGTATAGGTTTCTAAAATAGTCATAACTTTTTACTCATAAATTGGATTGATGTGAAATTAGTGGCGTTGGAAAGTAGATTCAAATACCTTTAATTTAATGGGTTATGGCTCATGTAACTCTTTATATTATAAGATATATGGTCGTTTGAAGTTGACCCAAGTAGAATCTTACATCAAAACTTAATCGTTTCAAGAACACTTATTAAGAACTCATCAAGAAATTAAATTGCTCAATATTTATGGATAGATTCGCAAAAGAAACTCATGATTGGAGTGTGGGTGAATGAACTCAACGCTATGGAAGCTTACATACCTCTTAGGCAGTGACATAACTAGGATTTCTATGAAGGGTGTCGAAATAATACATAAGTAATTATTATTATTTTTGATGAATGGATGCATTGAAAAAATTAAAATTTAACTACATAACATTAATATTACTTTTTTTTTTACGAATAAATGTTCCAAAATTTTAAAAATCAAACTGCATGATATTTAAATTTAATGTTTGTGTTTAATTCAATATAAAGTGAACGAACAAAGCAAAAAAAAAAAAGGGGGGGGGGGGGGGGAGGCATTCAAGCTTTCACTAATCTATGGTGATAACAACAATAACGAGACATAAATAATGAAAGCAGAATCAAATGAGGTGTTCTTTTGTTCGCTTTTAGCAGCTTTATAGAAAAAGTTTAGAATTTGTTTATTAACTTTAAATTAAATAATTACATTTAAGTTTTATTTCAAATTTTAATAAAAAGTCAAATTCATTGAAAATTCAATTAGCTACTAAACCTAGATTTCTAATTCAGAATGTAATTTAATTAGCTTAGACAATTAAAGAAATAAGTTAATGAATAATAAAATAAGAGTGTTCTATTTTAAAATGATTATAAAATTCACTTGTGGGGATTCGAACCCGCGCCTTCAAAGTAAGCAGGAGAGTCTCACACCATTGGACCATAGCATCTTGATATGTTCAGGATGTCCAATCTATTAACTTTAACCGTTACCAGTAGCATTTAACTTATATATATGGTATAATTTTCCGGCAATGGGTGTCCAACTGGACACCCTCGGGACACTGTAGTTCCGCCCCTGCTCTTAGGGATCAAACCCATGGCGAAAATCCGCAACAAAGCTCAAGAACCTCGACGAATACCTTGATCCTTTCCTCTTTTCTCCTCTTTTCTCTTCTTTTCTCTTCTTGAACTCTCAACTAAAACCCTAGGCATATATTAGGATTATAAAACTGAACTTAATAGGATTAGACCCTTAAAACATTACTAAAATGAATTAAATCTGATTGGGTAAGGAAAAGACCAAAATACCCTGTACTATTTTCGGGTAACTTTCTGGACATCTTGAATTCAAAAGGGCATATTCACTCATCCAACCTCAAAACTTAGCAAAATCGGTGGCATTGGAAATATAATTCAAAGACCTTTCATTAGCTATCTTGTAGCCCACCTAAATCATCTTGTACTAACAGTTATGGTCATTTAATGTTGACCAAAAACTTAGAAGAACCTAGGAATAACTTGAATAAATTCTCTTTAATTCTTTTTTGAACTCAACGTGCTATATATAGTGATCTTAACACTTAAGAAATTTTAAATTCTTCGGTAAAATCCTACTCACAACGAAGGATGGTTTGAGTCTTAGCACAAAAAAATTTCGAGGTGTTATATTATGTATTTTTCTTGATTTTTTTGGCTATTTTGGCGCAGGTACGTAATATTCGGCCATTTTCGACAATTACTAAAAGAAGTAAAGTTTTGTTCTTTTATTCGTCACAATATTCTAACGTCATTGGTGCAAGTCGATATTGTTTTGAGACATTTTTTGTATTGTTTATGTATTTTTCTTAATTTTTCAGCCATTTTCGAGCAGTTACAAAAAGAAGTAAGTTTTGTTCTTTTATTCGTCACGATATTTTAAGGTCATTGGAGCAAGTCAAAATGTTTTTGAGGCATTTTTTGTATTGTTTATGTACTTTTCTTGATTTTTCCGCCATTTTGGGACATTTACGTAATATTTGGCCATTATCCGACAGTTACGAAAAGAAGTAAATTTTGTTCTTTTATTCGTCACGATATTCTAAGGTCATTGATGCAAGTCGAATTTTTTTGAGGCATTTTTTGTATTGATTATGTATTTTTCTTGATTTTTCGACCAATTTGGGGTATTTACATAATATTCGGCCATTTTCAAACCGTTACGAAAAGAAGTAAAGTTTTGTTCTTTTATTCGTCACGATATTCTAAGGTCATTGGTGCAAGTTGAAATTTTTTTGAGGCGTTTTTATTATTGATTATGTATTTTGTTGATATCTTGGCCATTTTAGGGCATTTACGTAATATTCAGCCATTTTCGGACAGTTACAAAAAGAAATAAAGTTTTGTTCTTTTATTCGTCACGATATTTTAAGATCATTGGTGCAAGTCAAAAAAATTTTGAAACTCTTTTTCTATTTTGCTTGATATTTCGGTCATTTTAGGGAATTTACGTAAGATTCAACCATTTTCGGGCAGTTACGAAAAGAAGTCAAATTTTGTTCTTTTATTCGTCACGATATTCTAAGGTCATTGGTGCAAGTCGAAATTTTTTTGAGGCGTTTTTTGTATTGATTATGTATTTTTCTTGATTGTTTGACCTTTTTGGGGAATGTACGTAATATTCAGCCATTTTCAGGCCGTTACGAAAAGAAGTAAAGTTTTATTCTTTAATTCATCACGATATTCTAAGGTCATTGGTGCAAGTTGAAATTTTTTTGAGGCGTTTTTATTATTGATTATGTATTTTTGTTGATTTTTGGCCATTTTAGGGCATTTACGTAATATTCAGCCATTTTCGGGCAGTTACAAAAAGAAATAAAGTTTTGTTCTTTTATTCGTCACGATATTCTAAGGTCATTGGTGCAAGTCAAAAAAAATTTGAAACTCTTTTTCTATTTTGCTTGATATTTCGGCCATTTTAGGAAATTTACGTAAGATTCAGCCATTTTCGGGCAGTTAGGAAAAGAAGTCAAGTTTTTTTATTTATTCGTCACGATATTCTAAGGTCATTGGTGCAAGTCGAAATTTTTTTGAGGCGTTTTTTGTATTGTTTATGTTTTTTTCTTGATTTTTCAACCTTTTTGGGGAATGTATGTAATATTCGGCCATTTTCGGGCAGTTACGATAAGCAGTAAAGTTTTGTTCTTTTATTCGTCACGATATTCTACGGTCATTGGTGCAAGGCGAATTTCTTATAGGAGTTTTTTGTATTATTTATATATTTTTCTTGATTTTTTGGCTATTTTGGGGCATTTACGTAATATTCGGCCATTTTCGGGCAGTTACGAAAATAAGTCAAGTTTTGATTTTTTATTCGTCACAATATTCTAAGGTTATTGGTGCAAGTCCAAATTTTTTGAGGCTTTTTTGTATTGGTTTTGTATTTTTCAAGCATTTTGGGCATTTACGTAATATTCGGCCATTTTTGGGTAATTACGAAAAGAAGTAAAGTTTTGTTCTTTTATTCGTCATGATATTCTAAGGTCATTGGTGCAAGTCGAATTTTTTTTGAGGCGTTTATGTATTTTCCTTGATTTTTCGGCCATTTTTGGATATTTACATAGTAGTCAGCCATTTTCGCGTAGCTACGAAAAGAAGTAAAGTTTTGTTCTTTTATTCATCACGATATTCTAAGGTCATTGATGCAAGTCAAAAAAAAATTGAGACATTTTTTCTTATTGTTTATGTATTTTTCTTGGTTTTTCGGCCCTTTTGGGGCATTTATGTAATATTCGGCCATTTTCGGGCAGTTACGAAAATAAGTAAAGTTTTGTTCTTTTTTTTGTCACGATATTCTAAGGTCATTGGTGCAAGTCAAATAATTTTGAGGCGTTTTTTGTATTGTTTATGTACTTTACTTGATTTTTCATCTATTTTGGGGAATTAAGATAATATTCGGTCATTTTCGAGCAGTTACGAAAAGAAGTAAAGTTTTGCTCTTTTATTCGCCACGATATTCTAAGTTCATTGGTGTAAGTCGAATATTTTTTGAGCCGTTTTTGTATTGTTTATGTATTTTTCTTGATTTTTCGGCCATTTTGGGCATTTACGTAATATTCGGCCATTTTTGAGCAGTTACGAAAAGAAGTAAAGTTTTGCTCTTTTATTCGCCACGATATTCTAAAATCCTTGGTGCAAGTTGAATTTTTTTTAATGCATTTTTTGTATTTTTTTAAGGCGTTTTTTGTATTGTTTATGTGCTTTTGTTGATTTTTTGGGATTTTTGGGGATTTACGTAATATTCAGCCATATTCGGGCAGTTACGAAAAGAAGTAAAGTTTTGTTCTTTTATTCGTCACGATATTTTAAGGTCATTGTGCAAGTAAAAAATAATTGAGCCGCTTTTTGTATTATTTATGTAATTTTATTGATTTTTCGACTATTTTAGGTTATTTACATAATATTAGACCATTTTCGGACAGATTTGAAAAGAAGTAAAGTTTTGTACTTTTATTGTTCACGATATTCTAAGGTCATTGGTGCCAGTTAAAAAAAAATTGTGGTGTTTTTTTGTATTGTTTATGAATTTTTCTAGATTCTTCGGCCATTTTGGGGAATTTACGTAATATTTGGCCATTATCAGACAGTTACGAAGAGAAGTAAAGTTTTTTTCTTTTATTCGTCACGATATTCTAAGGTCATTAGTGCAAGTCAAAAAAAATTGAGCCGTTTTTTGTATTGTTTATGTATTTTTCTTGATTTTTCGATCATTTTCGGGCATTTATGTAATATTCTGCCATTTTCGGACAGTTAAGAAAAGAAATATAGTTTTGTTCTTTTATTTGTCACGATATTCTAAGGTCATTGGTGCAAGTCAAAAAAAAAATTTAGGCGTTTATTGTATTGTTTACATTTTTTTATATTTTTCGGCCATTTTGGGCATTTACGTAATATTCGACCATTTTTCGGACAGTTACGAAAATAAGTAAAGTTTTGTTCTTTTATTCTTCATGATATTCTAAGGTCATTGTTCAAGTCGAAATTTTTTTGAGATGTGTTTTGTATTGTTTATATGTTTTTCTTTATTTTTTTGTCCTTTTAGGGCATTTAATTAATAGTTGGTCATTTTCGAACAGTTAGAAAAAGAAGTAATGTTTTATATTTTTATTCGTCATGATATTCTAAGGTCATTGGTGCAAGTCGAACTTTTTTTGAGGCGTTTTTTGTATTGTTTATGTATTTTTCGGTCATTTTGGGTTTGTTACGTAATATACAGTCATTTTCAGATAGTTATGAAAAGAAGCAAAGTTTGGTTCTTTTATTCGTCACAGTATTTTATGATCATTGGTGCAAGTCAAATAAAAATTGAGGCATTTTTTGTATTGTTTATTTATTTTTCTTGATTTTACAGTCATTTTAGGTAATTTACATAATATTGGGCCATTTTCTGACAGTTACGAAAATAAGTAAATATTTATTTTTTTATTCGGCACGATATTCTAAAGTCATTGGTGCAAGTCAAAAATTTTTGGAGGCATTTTTTGTATTGTTTATGTATTTTTCTTGATTTTTCGACCATTTTGGAGCATTTACGTAATATTCGGCCAATTTCAGACAATTACGAAAAGAAGTAAAGTTTTTTTCTTTTATTCGTCACGATATTCTTAGGTCATTGGTGCAAGTCAAAATTTCTTTTAGGCGTTATTTATATTGTTTATGTGTTTTTCTTGATTTAGGTCATTATGGGGCATTTACGTAATATTCAGCCATTTTCGAACACTTTCGAAAAAAAGTAAAGTTTTGTTTTTTTATTCGTCACGATATTCTAAGGTTATTGGAGCAAGTTGAATTTTTTTTGAAGCACTTTTTGTAATGTTTATGTATTTTTCTTATTTTTGGGGCATTTACGTAATATCGGTCATTTTCGTACCGTTATGCAAAGAATTTAAGTTTTGTTCTTTTATTCGTCACGATATTCTAAGGTCATTCGTGCAAGTCGAAAATTTTTTGAGCCATTTTTTGTATTGTTGATGAATTTTTCTTGAATTTTCGGCAATTTTAGCGCATTTATGTAATGTTGGACCATCTTCAGATAGTTACGACAAGAAGTAACGTTTTGTTCTATTATTCTTCACGATATTCTAAAGTCATTGTTGCAAGTCAAAAAAAATTGAGGTGTTTGTTGTACTGTTTATGTATTTTTCTTGATTTTTCGGCCATTTTAGGACATTTACGTAATATTATGCAATTTTCGAACATTTACGAAAAGAAGTAAAGTTTTATTCTTTTATTCGTCACAATATTCTTAAGTCATTGGTTCATGTCCAAAATTTTTTGAGACGTTTTCTGTATTGTTTATTTTTTATTTTATTTTTCAACCATTTTGGGGAATTTACGTAATATTCGGCCATTTACGAAAACATATAAAGTTTTGTCCTTTTATTCATCACGTTATTCTAAGGTCATTGGTGCAAGTCAAAAAGTTTTTGTGGCGTTTTTGTATTGTTTATGAATTTTTCGTGAGTTTTCGATCATTTTGGGGAATACACGTAATATTCGGTCATTTTCGGTCAGTTACAATACGAAGTAAAGTTTGTTATTTTATTCGTCACGATATTCTAAGGTCATAGGTGCAAGTCAAAAACTTTTTGAGGCATTTTTTATATTGATTATGTATTTTTTTGATTTTTCGGCCATTTTGGGCATTTACGTAATATTCGACTATTTTTGTACAGTTACGAAAAGAAGTAAAGTGTTGTTCTTCTATTCGTCACGATATTCTAATGTCACTGGTGCAAGTCAAAAAAAAATTGAGGTGTTTTTTGTATTGTTTATGTATTTTTCTTGATTTTTCGGCCATTTTGGGCCATTTACGTATTATTCGGCCATTTTTGGATAGTTACGAAAAGAAGTAAAGTTTTGTTCTTATATTCGTCAAGATATTCTAAGGTCATTGGTGTATGCCAAACTTTTTTTGAGGCGTTTTTTGTATTGTTCATGTATTTTTCTTGATTTTTCCGTCATTTTGGGGATTTACGTAATATTCGACCATTTCCAGATAGTTACGAAAAGAAGTAAAGTTTTGTTCTTTTATTCGTCACGATATTCTAAGGTCCTTGGTGAAAGTCTAAAAAAAATTGAGGCAATTTTTGTATTGTTTATGTATTTTTCTTGATTTTTCGGCCATTTTAGGGCATTTGCGTAATATTGAGCAATCTTCGGACAGTTACAAAAAGATGTAAAGTTTTGTTCTATTATTACTCACAATATTCTAAAGTCATTGTTGTAGGTCTAAAAATTTTTGAGACTTTTTTTGTATTGTTTATGTATTTTTGTTTTTTTTTGGCCTTTTTCGGGCCTTTACGTAATATTCGGCAATTTTTGGACAATTACGAATAGAAGTAAAGTTTGGTTCTTTTATTCATTACGATATTCTAAGGTCATTGGTGCAAGTCAAAAAAAATTGAGGTGTTTTTTTGTATTGTTTATGGATTTTTCGTCCATTTAGGTGCATTTACGTAATATTCGACCATTTTTGTAAAATTACAAAAAGAGGTAAAGTTTTGTTCTTTTATTCGTCACGATATTCTAAAGTCATTGGTGCAATTCGAAAATTTTTTGAGGCGTTTTTTGTATTGTTAATGTATTTTTTTTCTTTATTTTTTAACCTTTTTGGGGGATTTACGTAATATTCGACAATATTCAGACAGTTACGAAAAGAATTAAAGTGTTGTTCTTTTATTCGTCACAATATATTAAGGTCATTGGTACAAGTCGAAATTTTTTCGAGGCATTTTTTGTATTGTTTATGTATTTTTCTTAATTTTTTTGGCTATTTTGGGGAATTTACGTAATATTCGACCATTTTCGGATAGTTACAGAAAGGAGCAAAGTTTGGTTTTTATATTCGTCACGATATTCTAAGGTAATTGGTGCAAGTCGGAATTTTTTTGAGCCATTTTTTGTATTGTTTATGTATTTTTTCTTGATTTTTCGGACATTATGGAACATTTACGTAATATTCAGCCATTATCGAAAATTTACGAAAAGAAGTAAAGTTTTGTTCTTTTATTCGTCACGTTATTTTAAGGTCATTGGTGCAAGTCGAAATATTTTTGAGGCATTTTTGTTTATTTTTATGTATTTTTCTTGATTTTCGGTCATTTTGGGGAATTAACGTAATATTCGGCCATTTTTGGACAGTTACGAAAGGAGTACAGTTTTGTTCTTTTATTCGTCACGATATTCTATAGTCATTGGTGCAAGTCAAAAACAATTTGAGGCCTTTTTTTGTGTTGTTTATATATTTTTCTTGATTTTTTTGGCCATTTTAGCGCATTTACGTAATATTGGGCAATTTTCAGAAAGTTACGAAAATAAGTAAAGTTTTGTTCTATTATTCGTCACGATATTCTAAAGTCATTGGCGCAAGTCAAAAAAATTTGAGGTGTTTGTTGTATTGTTTATGTATTTTTCTTGATTTTTTGATCATTTTATTGCATTTAAGTAATATTCGGCAATTTTTGAACAATTATGAAAAGAAAAAAAGTCTTGTTCTTTTATTCGTCACGATATTCTAAGGTCATTGGTGCAAGTCAAATTTTTTTGAGGCGTTGTTTGAATTGTTTATGTTTTTTTTTCCGGCTATTTTGGGGCATTTATGTAATATTCGGTCATTTTCGGACAATTATGGAAAGAACTAAAGTTTTGTTCTTTTATTTTTTACGATATTCAGAGGTCATTGGTGTAAGTTGAAACTTTTTTGAGGCGTTTTTTGTATTGTATATCTATTTTTCTTGATTTTTCGGCCATTTTGGGGATTTCACGTAATATTCAGCCATTTTCGAACATTTACGTAAAGAAGTAAAGTTATGTTCTTTTATTCGTCACGATATTCTAAGGTTATTGGTGGAAGTCAAAAAAAAATTGAGGCGTTTTTTGTATTTTTTTTAATGTATTTTTCTTGACTTTTCGGTCATTTCGGGGCCTTTACATAATATTCGGCCATTTTTGGACAGTTACGAAAAGAAGTATGTCACACCCCCGAGCCTACTTTCTGGGCAAGGCCGGCACTCGAGAACCATTCCTGGCCCCAAGCGGACCCTTGACTTGGCTTAACTCATATCGGAAGACTTAAAGAATTTATACAAGGATTCAAATACAGTTTAAAACAACTGTCTCAAAATAAACTT
Organism: Solanum verrucosum; assembly: GCF_900185275.1. Taxonomy (NCBI): domain Eukaryota; kingdom Viridiplantae; phylum Streptophyta; class Magnoliopsida; order Solanales; family Solanaceae; genus Solanum; species Solanum verrucosum. Next base: position 183,699 of record NW_026019887.1, read on the forward strand.
AGGACGTTTAAAGATAAACATTCAAATTAGCAATAATGGATACTCAATTTTTTTAGCAAAACATCTGAAATACAGACTAAAGAACTCATATCTAACTGTCTATGAAGCCTTTAAATACTAAGAGGGATGTCGGGACAAGACCCCCGATCATCCTAACAACTGAATAACAAAGAAATAAAAAGGGAATCCTCCGAAAGCATGGAGGCTTACTAACTCTGAGTGCTCAACTAGATCAACGGTCGCTGGATGTTGATCTTGGTTACATGTATCTGCATTATAAAATGATGCAGGACAAATGGCATCAGTACTTTGAATGTACTAGCATGCGAGGGGAAAGCTAAACATGACATAAGCTTGATAGGAATCTAAAAAGGAACACTTACCTTAGCTTTACTCAACTCATGGATACTCAAGTCAAATGCAAAGTAAAACAATAATAAAGGTGTACTTTATACAAAGCATTTAAAACAATAGATGATAACTCAATGTATTAAAGAAATAAAATAATAATTCAATTTACATATAAAGTAATATAATATTGTGGGAGTTTCTCTAACCGACAACTATCACTATGAGCTAAAGTGATGATACAACGTCTCGCCCACGCTGCCAGAGCTGTCTTATACCTTGCTGTGTTATAGAACACCTCAACTAAGTGGATGCACTAGTCTATGCTAAAAAGCACTAAGGAATCATCTAAAAAGTATGACAATTTCTTACCCACGATGGCTACATGAATTATGGAGACTTGAGTTATTATGAACTCGTCCCCATATTGGTGTTCAATACTACTCTCAAAATATACTCAGCTCATATGTTTTAAAAACAAAAACTCTTTTTGTGGTTTGAGATAATTACTCAAAACTAGCTCAAAAGGCTTGGAAATCGATGTTTGCTATCTTGTTTGAATGTGAAAACATTTTAACTCTTGGGAATACCTAGTTACCGTACAATCTTTTGAAGAAATGAACTTTACTCTTACTCTTTACTCAACTCAAAACTCAAGCCTTCAAACAAAGTTATAACATTTGTAAAATGACTTTTGAAGACTCTGTGAACTTCTCTTGACTTGACTCTTAACTTTCCTTGAATTGAATTAAGAATTCAAGGCTCATGATCTCATGTTTATGGATGATTTCATGATGTTTAGACGTACCTTAGAGTGTAGAAATCAACTACGAAACATAGGTACGTTACAAGGGAACTAGTACGGAAAGAAGTCGGAAAAAGTAGAAGACCTGGCGTCCCTGGCGCTCTTAGTAGCGTGAGATGCCAGACCCAAAACTTCAGAACTGAAGTTGGGGAGCGCTGGCTGGTGCGGCGCCCCAAGGGCAAAACTTCAGAACCCAAAGAGGGGCTCTCTGGCTGGCGCGGCGCCCCAAACCCCTGCCCAGAAAACTCTGCTTTTTCTTGGTCGTTTTTCAACTCTAAAACCTCTAGTTTCGATTGGTTATTTCCCCAACACTTAGATTCGACTACATAACCAAAATATGCAAGAATCTACTCAAAGCGACACCTAATTCCATAAATTTGAATCAACAACTCCTCAACAATTTCAACGAATCAAGAACTCAATAGAACTTCAACAAAACCTATCAAGAACTCAATTTCTAAACCTTCAAGAACATAAATTCACTGAAATAAATGATGATTGGCGCGTGGGTGAACTAACCCAACGCTATGTGATCTCACATACCTCGTAGGGATCATCCCTTGATGAAATCCACAAGCAAAACCTCAAGACGATGAACTTTGGCTCTTTCTCCTCTTTTCTCTTCTTGCATTCTTTCTATAAAAACCCAAGCGTTAATTCTTTGAGTGCGTAAACTGACCAAATTCAGCTTAGACCATTACCAAAAACGAAATAATTTAAATGGTTAGTGAAAAGACAATAATACCCTTCTAAAATCCGGTTTTGACTTTCCTTACCCAGATAACCCAACTTCAAATGGGGATATCTTCCTCATACGAACTCAAAATTGATCAAACTCGATGGCGTTATAAAGATAATCCAAATATATTTCCTACGATATCTTGTAGCACACCTAAATCATCCTGAGCTAGGAGTTATGGTTGTTTGAAGTTGACCCAAAACTCATACTTAACTTTATTTTTGTCAATTTCCAGGTTTTTCATTCTTTCCAAAAATGACTCTCTAATTCTAGATCTTTCTAGTTGCGGAATGTTACAATATCTCCCCCTTGGGAACATTCGTCCTCAAATGAGATTAATCTTAGCAGGCTAAGGGTGTAACATCTAACATTCAGTTCAAACACCCAACAAGCAAAAATGCAAAAACAACATGCCAACTTATAAATAAATACACCAAGAAAAGGATTAGTACCTTAATTTGGAACTTCTCCAAATTCAAAGAGATGTGGATATCTCTTCTTCATATCCTCTTCAGCTTCCCAAGTAGCTTCCTCAACAAACTGATTCTCAAAAGAACTATGACTGATGCTACTTCCTTGGTCCTCAACTTGCAAACTTGGCGATCTAGAATTTGAACAAGAATCTCCTCATATGATAAGCTATCTTTGATACCTATATCTTCGGTAGGTATGATAAATGAAGGATCGCACATGCACTTCTTCAACATGGAGATGTGAAATACAGGATGAACCGTAGCTAACTCTTGTGGTAGCTCAAACTCATAAGCTACATTGTCAATCCTCTTGGATATTCTGTAAGGACCAATATACCAGGGACTAAGTTTCCCCTTCTTACCAAATCTCATAACACCCTTCACGGGTGAAATTTTCAAGTAAAGCCAATCATATTCTTCAAACTCTAACTCCCTTCTTCTAAACATCAGTGTAGGATTTCTGACGACTCTGCACTGTTTTCAACTTCTCTTGAATGACTTTAACTTTCTCCATAGCTTGATAAACCAAGTCTGGTCCTATCAATCCAGCTCACCAACCTCAAACCATCCAATTGGAGATATGCACCTTCTCCCATAAAGAGCTTCATTCAGAGCCATCTGGATGCTAGAGTGGTAATTATTGTTATAAGCAAACTCAATGAGAGGTAGGTGATCATCCCAATTACCTTTGAAATCAATCACAAAGGCCCTCAATATATATTCTAGAGTCTTAATAGTGCGCTCTACTTGACCATCTGTCTGAGGATGAAAAACAGTACTCAAGTTCACCTTCGAACCTAAGCCCTTCTGAAAAGATTACCAAAATTGTGCAGTAAATTGTGCTCCTCTGTCTGAAATAATCGATATCAGAACCTCATGAAGTCTGACTATCTCTTGAATATACAACTTACCATAATCTTCTGCTGAATGAGAAGTCTTTACCGGCAAAAAGTGGGTTGATTTCGTCATTCTATCAACGATCACCCAAATAGAATCATGTTGCATGCGAGACCTTGGTAAACCTGTGATGAAATCCATATTGATCATCTCCCACTTCTATTTCAGAAGTTCTATATTCTGAGCCATACCACCGGGCCTTTGGTTCTCTGCTTTAACTTGTTCGCAATTTGGACACTTAGCAACAAACTCTGCAATGCCCTTCTTCATACTACTCCACCAATAAACTTCTCTCAAATCGCGATACATTTTTGTGGAACCCAGATGGATAGAATATATGGAGCTATGAACTTTCTCCATGATCCTCTCTTGGAGTTCATCCACTCTTGGTACACACAACCTACCTTGATACCTCAATACGCCATCTCCCCCTCATTCAAAAGCCAATACTTTTTGCTTATGGGCATTTGCCTTTAATTCAAGCAAAATAGGATCTTGGTCTTGCTTCTCTTTTACTTCTGACACTCATGATGATTCAGCCAAATTCATCACCACTACTCCTCCTTCAGTGGAATCCATTAGTCGAACTTCTAATCGTGCAAGTCTTTGCACGTCTTTTGCTAACTCTTTCTTATCTTCCTCAAAATGGGCGGTACTACCCTTAGACAATCTACTCAAAGAATCAGCAACCACATTAGCCTTACCTGGGTGATAAAGAATACTCATGTCATAATCCTTGAGTAACTCTAACCACCTTCGATGTCTCAAATTAAACTCTTTCTGACTAAACACGTACTGAAGACTTGTGATCAGTGAACACATCCACATGAACACCATAAAGATAATAACGCCATATTTTCAAAGCAAATACTATGGCAGCCAATTCTAGGTCATGGTTTGGATAATTTTTCTCATGAACTTTCAGTTGTCTGGAGGCAAAAGCTATGACTTTACATTTTGCATTAACACATAACCTAAACCAACTCTAGACGCATCACAATATACGATAAAATCTTGAGTACCTTTTGGTAAGGTCAATACTGGGGCAGTAGTCAACCTCTTTTTCAATTCCTGAAAGCTTTTCTCACAAGCTTCATACCATTGAAACTTAACTATTTTCTGAGTCAACTTGGTCAAAGGGAATGAAATAGATGAGAACCCCTCTATGAACCTTCTATAATATCAAGCCAACCCCAAGAAACTCCTAATATCAGTTGGAGATGTGGGTCTAGACCAATTCTGCACTACCTCTATTTTCTGAGTGTCAACTCTAATCCCATAACCGGAAACAATGTGGCCTAAGAATGCGCCAAACTCAAGCCAAAACTCACATTTTGAGAACTTAGCATACAACTCCTTATCCTTTAGAGTTTGGAGAATTATTCTGAGATGGAAAGTATGATCTTCCTCATTCCTCGAATAGATTAGAATGTCATCAATGAACACGATAACAAACATATCAAAATAAGGCTTGAATACTCTATTTATAAGGTCCATGAACGCTGCCAGTGCATTAGTAAAATCGAACGACATGACAAGAAACTCATAATGACCATACGAGTCCTGAAAGCTGTCTTTGGAATATCACATTCCTTTACCTTCAAATGATGGTAGCCTGATCTGATATTTATCTTAGAGAAGCAGGTGGCACCCTGAAGCTAATCGAAAAGATCATCAATTCTCGAAAGAGGATACTTATTCTTGATGGTAACCTTGTTCAACTGATGGTAATCTATACACATCCTAAGGGAACCATCTTTCTTCCTCACAAATAAGACTAGAGCTCCCCAAGGCGAGACACTTGGTCGAATAAAACCCTTATCAAAGAGATATTTCAACTGTTTTTTAGTTCTTTCAACTCTGATGGAGCCATTATATATGGTGAAATAAAGATAGGACGAGTATCGGGAAGAATATCTATACCAAAATCTATCTCTCTCTCAAGACGGACTTCGGGTATATCATCTGGAAAGACTTCTGGAAACTCACTCACAACTGTAACTGACTCAATAGGAGGTATCTCAACACTAGAATCATTAACTCGGACTAAGTGATAGACACAACCCTTGGAATCTAACTTTCTTGCCTTAAAGTACAAAATAAAATGACCCTTAGGCACTTCTGAACTACTACTCCACTTTATAACTGGCTCATTAGGAAACTGGAACTTAACAACTCGAAGTCTACAATCAATGGAGGCATAACAGGCATGAAGCCAGTCCATAACCAGAATGACATCAAAATCAACCATGTCTAACTTAACTAAATCAGCTATGGTGCTCTTGTGGTTGACGGAAATGGTACAATCACGATAGACTCGCTCAGCTTGAATAGACTCCCCAACAGGTGTAGAAACACATAAGGGCTCACAAAGTATATTCGGAAGAAAATAAAATTTCATTTCAACATAAGGGGTCACATCAGATAAACTCGCTCTTGGGTCTAGCAAAGCATAAACATTAAGAGTAAAGACTTTGATCATACTAGTGACAACATCTGGAGAATTCTTTTGCTCTTGACGACTCATGATAGCATATAGGCGATTTGCTCCTTCGCCTGCCCCTGAAGTAGCTCCCCTAGATGCAGCTCTATCTGGTGGAGCAACTGATGAAGATTGGGCTCTATTACCCTGATGCCCATTACCTTGCCGGTTCTTAGGGCACTCTTTCATGAAGGGACCCTCTTGACCACTCTTGAAACAACCAGTGGAGCCATCACGACACTTACCCGGGTGGTTCCTACCACACTTAGCACATGCAAGATCCCAGTTACCTCCTTGTGCCATACTACCTTGAGACTGTGTAGGTCTAGCTCTAAAGTGCTGTGAATTCTGACTATTGTACTCACATTTGTTTTTGGGTGCAGGGGCACTAGAAGATGATGGAGAAGGTCCCTTTTGTTTTTGTTGAAAGGAAGAACGGTTCACATTAATCCTTTACTACCCGGACTCATTCCATGTCTTAGCTTTCTTATTTCTAAACTTCTCTTTATCCCTCAGTTTCTCTTCCTCAACCTGCTGCACATAAACCATCAACCTTGCTAAATCCATGTCCCCTATTAGCATAACTGCCTTGCCCTCTTTGCTTGACAGACGGGACAACCCAGCAACAAACAAACTCATCCTGCTCCTCATATCAACAACCATTTCCAGAGCATATCGGGAAAGTTGGGTGAACTTTAAACAATACTCATGAACACTTAGTGAATCCTGCTTAAAGGTAAGGAATTCCCGTACCTTGGCTTCTCTCAGTTCACGGGGAAAGAAAAGCCCCAAGAAAGCCTCCTCAAACATAGCCCAACTCAAAATTGGTTCACCCTCAACTCTACCCTTCTTCCATTGGTCAAACCAAATCCTAACAACACTCTTCAGTTGATATGTAGCTAGTTCCACTCGCTCGGCATCAACAACGTGCATAACCTCAAACACCTTTTGCAGTTCCTCAACAAAGCTTTTCAGATCCTCAGTAGTGCTTGAACCAGTGAACCTTGGAGGATTCATCCTCAAGAACTCACGGACCCTCAAAGTATTAGACTCTTCCTGTTGAGCCCCTCTTTGTTATCCAACTTGGTTGGTCACAGCTTGACTTAGCATTCGAATTGCTTCCCAAAACTCAGGATTGGTGACTTACTCTTGAGGTTGCACTTCAGGTGCATTAGGTACCCTTTGCTCCTCAACATTTCTCCTAGCAGGATGACCTCAAACAACTCTTCGTGGAGGCATGAACACTGAAATACACGCGCAAGCACGAATTAGAAAAAGACTTTATAGAGATGAACTCTATCATATGAAATGAGTATGAAAGAAGTGAAGGAAATTCCTAAATGTTGCAGCCTCCTAATATAAATGTGACGCACTTCACACCGATAACTAGGAATCTACAGACACGACTTCATAGACTCCCTAGGACTCTTGAACTTTGTGCTCTGATACCAATTTCAACATGCCCCGAGCCTACACCCTAGGCGAGACTAGCACTCGAGAACCATTGCTAGCCCCAAGCGGACCCTTGGCCTCGCTTAACTCATAGTGAAAGACTTAAAGCATTAATACAAGGATTCAAATGCACTTTAAAACAACTGTCTCAAAATAAACTTAAGATGTTTAAGGATAAACATTCAAATTAGCCAAAGTGGCAACTCAAGTCTTTTAGCAAAACATCTGAAATACAAGACTAAAGAACTCATATCTAACTGTCTATGAAACCTCTAAATACTAAGAGGGATATCGGACAAGACCCTCGATCATCCTATCAACTGACTAATAAAGAAATAAAAGGGAATCCTACAAAAGCAAGGAGGCTCACCATGTAATAAAGAAATACTAACCAAGAATCGCATGTCGATTTACCGTTGCTTAATTACTAGAATATGTTTTAGTTTCATTTTGGGAACTTGAAATGTTGTGATAATTGCTAACTTGCTTAACATAAATTGTGATCGTAATTTAAGGTATTGTATTAGGGTATTTTAATAATATTCTAATTAGAATTATGTATAACTTTAAAAAGAGATGAGGGATATATATATAGGTGTATATGTATGCATTTTGGGCAGCCTTTTTGGAGACAACTGTACAAGTGATAAACATCACTTGTGTGACTATATATATTTTCACCTCCTTGAGTTAATTCGTTTTTTTCCAAGTCTTGTAATATGCTAAATTTACCACTAATTTTGAATGATTGCGTGAAGCATGAACCACATAATTTGGGTACTTAAAAGTTGGTAATATTCTTTTTATATCATTTTACTAGTGTGAGGACAATATATATGCAAAAATCTCGTGAGTTATTGGCTTATATTATTATAGACTTATATTATTTTGGAAGGGTCGTTTCAAGTGTTGGTATCAGAGCCTAGGTTTGTGGTTCTAGGACTTTTGATGTGAATTACTTGTATACTTGTTTGCATTCGGAAAAGGTTTTATTTGGATTATTTGTTCACTTACATGGCTTAAAATATTATTTATCGCATGTAGAGTGCACATGCATCGTGTACATGTCCCTAATGCAATGTGATCTTCCCTTTTGAAGGAATTAAGTTATGACCTCTTTTTCTGACCGACCTATGGAAGCTGCTCGTGAAGGTTCGGGTACCTATGTTCCCCAACCTCATGCACTAGAAGAGGTTGGAGAACTGATACGCTCAAATTACACCTCCTTACAGAAGCATAAGCGATCGTTATCAAGTAAAGAACCCAACTTGTAGGTTGGGATCGATCCCACGAGGAAATGGTTTAGACTTTACTTTAACTAACAATTATATTCAATTAGTCAAATTATTTCCATAAACAGGTAATAAAAAGGGGGGTTGTGTTTGTATGAAACAAATAGTAAGAACTTAATAAGTAATCAATAATCAAATTCACCTTTGGTTGATATCAAGATAAGAGAAATAACTAGGGTATACGTGTTCCCCACAATCTAATAACGCGGTAATCCTAGTAATAGCAATCTTTTTTTAGTGTATTACATGCAAAGTGATAAGTTAGGTATCCTTAAATCCTTGGTCCGACATCTAGAGAATTTCACCCCGCACCTTGGTCCGGCTACGTGTGTATAATTTACTAACCCTTACTTTACCTCATATAGACATCATAATCGATGTTTGCTTAGTTATTACTTCGCACCAATCGACACTAGCCTATTAGATAGTATCACACTAAATCTATGTTGATAATTCTTTTCTTGTTAATTACCTCCTTGGTCCGGCAAGTAGTAACAAGGCGGGTTCTAACGTTGGCCACCGTTAAAAAGACTTCTAAACGAAAGAATTATCAATGCATGCAAAATACTAGTCAAGAATTGCTTATTTACTATTCATACTTTGTTAATTGATCATGGTTCCCACAACCCTAGTTGTGGATTTAGTTACTCATGTTGGCAAGAACACAATTCATACTTTTAGATGAAGAAATCATGAACTTACGTAGAGAGAATAATAATAAACCCAGAAATTTTACTCGAATTGCAAAGCCAAAATCTTCAAAACGAACTTGGGAAATCAATAATTGCTAGAGTTGCAAATTAATCTCTAAAGTTACAAAGCAAAAATAGAATAATAGTGTCTAACCCCCAAAAACGAGGTTTACATGTCCTATTTATAGAAAACAAATCCTAAATAAAAAAGGAAGCAAATTAAGGAAAGTTCTGTTCAGTACGCGTCTTCAATCCACGAGACCGACTTACGGACTGTTGATGGATCTACGGTCCGTAAGTCCCTTCCGTCACTCGGGACTTAGAAAATATTTCAGCCTCCAAAAATCAGCTTCTCTGAAGCAAACAACGGACCAGCAGTACGGACCGTAGATAGACCTACGGTCCGTCAATCCCCCTCCGTAGCTCCATACTTAGAATCTTCAAAAATCAGGTACTGGAACCCTCGCAGTCTCACTCTACGGATCAACAGTACGGTCCGTAGATCAATCTACGGACCGTCAATGAACACCGTGGTTCCACACTTGGTCAGACTTCCCTGATTTGTCCTCAATACCATGCCTGCTGATCTACGGTCATAACCTACGGACCGTGGATGGACCTACGGTCCGTAGATCACCTCCATGGATGCCCTTTTTCTGCATTTCCTTCGCTGTCTCTACACTTCCGCGCCTGAACACCTTTCTGCAAAACATGATAAAAACCATAAAAACCAATATAAAAAGGCCCTAGACACACACAACTTGTAAGTGAAATGTATTAGAAATACTGTAACCTCACGGTATATCAAGAACCTGTCTCGAATCAATATGTTCCCCACACTAGTGGGTCTGAAGTGGGAAACCATTAGGGTGTAAGAGCTAGTTCACATCCTCACATGAGTCGTAGTACTCAAGCCATGAATCCTCATTTTCAACAAATGGCTAAATTCTTTCACCATATGGCTGAAGCGATGCGTGATCCCAACGTGATTAACTTTGAGAAAATGAGAAAATGGGTGGAGTGGAGTTTGAAGGCACTATTGATCCCACAAATGCTGAACAATGGCTGGAGCGCATGGAGAGGGTATTTGAGCAGTTAGAGTGTTCAGATGTTGCCAAATTTAAATATGTTATTTCATTATTACAAAAGGATGCTTACGATTGGTGGGTAAGTGTTCCAAATGCCAAGGTAAAACCTCCTGTTCTTACTTGGGATGATTTTGTTAGGGAATTTCGTATGAAGTATGTCCCACCTGCTTATTGTGATGCAAAGAGAAATGAGTTTTTGAATTTAAGGCAGCGATGTATGTCTATTGCTGAGTACCAATAGAAGTTTCTAAGACTCTCTCGTTATGCTAGAGGTATTATTAAAGAAGAAAAAGACAAGTGCAGGAAATTTGAAGATGGTTTAAATGATTCCATTAGAAAGAATGTGACGATCCTGCAACATGAGAACTTTTGTAAGCTAGTGTCTGCTGCTTTTACTTGGGAGCGACTTGATAAAGAATAAGCTAGTAGAAATGAAAACAAATTTCGGAAGCCTAGACCAGATTTTGGGGGTCCATCAAAAAGGGGAAGGTTTGATAACTTTATGGCTAGTAGTGATAACAGGCCACCGCAGAAAAAGCAAAACAAATCAGATTTTTCTACAGCTAGCACTCCAACTTACGGCCAAGGCAAGCCTCGTGTTCCCACTTGTCCGCAATGTGGAAAGAATCATTATGGTACTTGCTCGAGAGCTTCTGGTGCATGTTTCAATTGTGGGAGTTTGATCATAAACTGAAGGATTGTCCTAATCCTAATAATGCTCCTTCCTTGAAAACTGAAGGCTCAGTTCATAAGCCTTCTATTAATCCTCCTCAAACTAATAGAGGTGCAAGACCTTTAAACACCCAAGCAACGGGTACAAGTGGAGCTAATCAAGCTAGTGGACAAAGGACTACTGCACGCGCTTATGCTATGAGGCAAAGAGATAAGCAAGATGGACAAGACGTGGTTGTCGGTAAATTTCACTTATTTGGCTTATGTGTGTTTACACTGTTTGATCCTGGTTCTACACATTCCTATATTTGTTCATCACTTGTTCTTCCTGAAAATGTGAAATCTATGAGGCTTAAGTATGATGTGCTGGTTGAAAGTCCTTTGGGTTATCAGGTTGTGTGTAATCGAATTTATCGTGATTGTCCCTTCGTGATTCAAAACCTAGTCTTCCCTGCTGATTTGATTGAAATACCCTTCAAGGATTTTGATGTTATTATCGGGATGGATTGGCTTCATAAATATCATGCAATGGTAGATTGTAGGTCAAAGCATGTGACCTTTAAAGATCCGACATTTTCACACATTATTGTACAAGGTGAAAGATCATTGACATCTAGTATTATTTCTGCGGCCTTGGCAAGAAAGCTGATGCGTCAAGGTTGTAGGGCATACCTTGCTCACATAGTTGATACACAATTGAAGAGTCCTTGTATCAAGGACATACCTGATGTATGTGATTTTCCAGAAGTCTTCCCAGAAAACCTTCCTGGATTGCCCCCGGAAGGAGAGGTTGAATTTCCAATCGAGCTTATTACTGGATCTACCCTATTTCTATCACTCCTTATGGAATGGCTCCGGCAGAATTAAGGGAATTGAAATCTCAATTGCAAGAACTTCTTGAGAAAGGTTTTATTCGACCTTGTGTTTCTCCTTAGGGAGCCCCTGTTTTATTCGTAAAGAAGAAAGATGGCAGTCTTAGGCTTTGTATTGACTATAGACAATTGAACAGAATAACAATCAATAATAGATATCCACTACCGAGGATCGATGATTTGTTTGACCAACTGAAGGGTGCTAAAGTATTCTCAAAGATTGATTTAAGGTCTGGATATCACCAACTGTGTGTTAGAGAGGAAGATATTCCTAAAACTGCTTTTAGAACTCGGTATGGTCATTATGAAATTTTGGTGATGCCATTCGGATTGACAAATGCCCCTGTGGTATTCATGGATCTAATGAATCGAGTATTCAAGCCTTATCTAGATCAGTTTGTGGTTGTTTTTATAGATGATATTTTAATATTTTCCAGAAGTAGTGAAGCCCATGATAAACACCTCCGGATTATTTTGGAAATTTTGAAGGAGAAGGAACTTTATGCTAAACTTTCCAAGTATGAATTTTGGCTTGATGAAGTGACATTTCTGGGACATGTTGTATCAGCCGAAGGCGTGAAGGTGGATCCTAGTAAGATACAAGCAGTTGTTGAATGGAGACCTCCCAAAAGTCCAACCGGGGTAAGAAGTTTCTTAGGCTTAGCAGGATAAAAAGTTTCTTAGGCTTAGCAGGATACTACAGAAGATTTGTGAAAGGCTTTTCCATTATCGCTTCTCCCTTGATAAGCTCTTGCAGAAGGAAGTAAAGTTTATTTGGGATGACAAATGCCAAGAGAGCTTTGAAACTCTCAAATCCTTGTTGACTCAAGCGCCTATACTTACTCTACCAATTGAAGGGAAAGAGCATGTAGTATACAGTGATGCTTCTCACAATGGTCTAGGATGCGTTTTGATGCAAGAAGGGAAGGTTATTTCTTATGCCTCTCGGAAATTAAAATCGCATGAATTGAAATATCCTACCCATGATCTTGAACTTGCTGCTGTAGTGTTTGCTTTTAAAATATGGCGGCATTATTTGTATGGAGAGAAATGTCATATATTCACTGATCACAAGAGCTTAAAGTACTTGGGTACTCAGAAGGAGCTAAACCTTCGACACGTAGATGGCTTGAACTCATCAAGGATTATGATTGCACGATTGATTATCATCCAGGTAAAGCCAATGTGGTTGCAGATGCCTTAAGTCAAAAATTCTTTGCAAGCATTTATTTGAGTCATTTAACCTTGCTCCTTGAGTTAAAAGCCATGAATGTTTGTTTTACACCTGATTCAAATGGCTCAGTTATTGCTAATTTGCAAGTAAAGCCAATATTACTTGAATAGGTGAAGAAGCACAAAAGATAGATGAGAAACTTGTAAAATTGACCAGAGAAGTTCAAAATGGGGAAAAGCTGGATTTTACATTAACAGATGATGGTGTCTTATTTTATCAAAATATGTTATGCGTCCCTAATGATGACAACTTGAGGAAAAAACTACTGAATGAAGCACATACTTCATCATATGCAATGAATCCTGGAGGTACAAAGATGTACCAGACCATCAAGGAACATTATTGGTGGAATGGTATGAAGAGAGACATTGCGGAGTTCATTTCCAAATATTTGGTTTGTCAACAAGTAAAGGCATAACATCAAGTCCTAGTTGGTTTACTACAACCCTTGTCTATGCCGGAATGGAAATGAGAGAGAATAAATATGGACTTTGTTTCTGGACTTCCTCGCACTCAGAGAAATCATGATGCAATATGTGATTGTGGACAGGTTAACCAAGAGTGCTTACTTCTTAGCAATCAGGATGGATTACTCACTTGAGCGTTTAGCCGAACTGTACATTAGTGAGATTGTTAGACCACATGGTATCCCTATGTCTATTGTATCTGACCGAGACCTAAGGTTTACATCTAGATTTTGGGGTAGCTTGCATGAAGCTTTGGGTACTAAGCTAAAATTTAGCACTTTGTTCCATCCTCAAGCAGACGGCCAGTCAGAAAGAGTGATACAAATTTTGGAGGATATGCTTCGAGCTTGTATTATGGATTTTGAGGGTAGTTGGGACAAACACTTGGCTTTGATAGAATTTGCTTATAATAATAGCTACCAATCGAGTATTGGAATGCCTCCCTATGAAGCTCTATATGGAAGGAAATGTCGGACCCCTCTTTGTTGGAGTGAAGTTGGTGAAAGAAAGCTTGTTGGTCCTGAAATTGTGCAACAAACAGAGGACAAAGTAAAAATTATCAAGGATCGTCTAAAGATTTCTTCGGATCGATAAAAGTCATACGCTAGTCTTAAAAGGCGTGACATTGAATATCAAGTGGGAGATAAAGTATTCTTAAAGGTGTCTCCAAGGAAAAAGATTATGAGATTTGGCCAAAAAGGAAAACTTAGTCCCCGATTCATTGGACCTTATAAGATACTTGAAAGGATTGGACCAGTTGCATATAAATTAGCTTTGCCACCGGAGTTGGAGAAGATCCACAATGTCTTTCATGTTTCTATGCTCAGAAGATATCGTTCTGATCCATCGCATATTCTTCCAGTTGAATCTATTCAGGTTAATCCTAACTTGACGTATAATGAAGAACCTATCCGGATTGAAGCTCGAGAAGTAAAGCAACTTAAAAACAAGAGAATTCCCTTAGTAAAGGTGCTTTGGAGGAACCATTCTGGAAAGGAAGCTACCTGGGAAAGAGAAGAAGACATGAGGACCCAGTATCCGCACTTGTTCCGGGACTAGTGTCGGGTAAATTTCGAGATGAAATTCTTTAAGGGGGAGAGAATTGTAACACACCTAAATACTAACCAAGAGTCGCATGTCGATTTACTGTTGCTTAATTACTAGAATATGTTTTAGTCTCATTTTGGGAATTGAAATGTTGTGATAATTGCTAACTTGCTTAACATAAATTGTGATCGTAATTTAAAGGTATTGTATTAGGGTATTTTCATAATATTCTAATTAGAATTATGTATAACTTTAAAAGGAGATGAGGGATATATATATAGGTGTATATGTATGCATTTTGGGCAGCACAATTATTTGGGCAGCTCTTTTTGGAGACAACTGTACAAGTGATAAACATCACTTGTATGACTCTATATATTTTCACCTCCTTGAGTTAATTCGTTTTTTTCCAAGTCTTGTAATATGCTAAATTTACCACTAATTTTGAATGATTGCGTGAAGCATGAACCACATAGTTTGGGTACTCAAAAGTTGGTAATATTCTTTTTATATCATTTTTACTAGTGTGAGGACAATATATATATATATATGCAAAAATCTCGTAAGTTATTGGCTTATATTATTTTGGAAGGGTCGTTACACACCAACTAACTCTGAGTGCTTAACTCGATCAACAAGTCGTTGGATGCTGATCCTGGTTACCTGTATCTGCATCATAAAATGATGCAGGTCAAATGGCATTAGTACATTGAATGTACGAGCATGCGAAGTGAAAGCTAAACATGACCTTAGCTTTACTCAACTCATGGATACTCATCTCAAATGCTAAAACAACAATAAAGGTGCAGTTTATACAAAGCATTTAAAACAATAGATAATAATTCAATGTATTAAAGAAATACAATAATAACTCAATTTACATATAAAGTAAGATAATATTGTGGTAGTTTCTCTAACCGAAAACCATCACTATGAGCTAAAGTGATGATACAACGTCACGCCCACGCTACCAGAACTGTCTTATACCTTGCCGTGATATAGAACGCCTCAACTAAGTGGATCCACTAGTCTATTCTAAAAAGCACTAAGGAATTATCTAAAAAGTATGACCCTTTCTTACCCACGATGGCTACATGGTTTATGGAAACTTGAGTTATTATGAACTAGTCCCCATATCGGTTCTCAGTACTACTCCCAGAATATACTCAGCTCATATGTTTTAAAAACATAAACTCTTTTTGTGGTTTGAGATAATTACTAAAAACTAGCTCAAAAGGCTCTCTAGGAAATCGGTGTTTCCTATCTTGTTTAAATGTGAAAACATTCTAACTTTTGGGAATAATTAGTTCTCGTATAATCTTTTGAAGAAATGAACTTTACTCTTACTTTTTACTCAACTCAAAACTCAAGCCTTAAAACAAAGTTAAAACATTTGTAAAAGACTTTTGGAAGACTCTATGAACTTCTCTTGACTTGAATCTTAACTTTCCTTGAATTGAATTATGGATTCAAGGCTCATGATATCATGTTTATGTATGATTTCATGATGTTTAGACATACCTTAGAGTGTAGAATCAACTAGGAAACATAGGTACGTTACAAGGGAACTAGTACGGAAAGAAGTGGGAAAAATTAGAAGACCTGACCTGGCTGGCGCAGCACCCTACACCCATGCCCAGAAAACTCTGCTTTTTCTTGGTCATTTTTCAACTCTAAAACCTCTAGTTTCGATTGGTTCTTTTCCCAAACAGTTAGATTCGACTACATAACCAAAATATGCAAGAATCTACTCAAAATGACACCTAATTTCATAAATTTGAATCAACAACTCCTCAACAATTTCAACAAATCAAGAACTCAATGGAACTTCAAAAAAACCCATCAAGAACTCAATTTCTAAACCTTTAAGAAAATAAATTTGCTTAAATAAATCATGATTGACACGTGGGTGAACTAACCCAACGCTATGTGATCTCACAAACCTCGTAGGGATCACTCATTGACGAAATCCACAAGCAAAACCTTAAGAACGATGAACTTTGGCTCTTTCTCCTCCTTTCTCCTCTTGCGTTCTATCTCTAAAAACCCTAGCGTGAATTCTTTGAGTGCGTAAACTGAAACGAAATAATTTAATTGGGTTGTGAAAAGACCATAATACCCTTATAAAATCCGGTTTTGACTTTCCTTTCCTAGACAACCCAACTTCAAATGGGCATATCTTCCTCATACGAACTCAAAACTGATCAAACTCGATGGCATTGGAAAGATAATCCAAAGATCTTTCCTATGGTATCTTGTAGAACACCTAACTAATGCTAATCTATGAATTATGGTTGTTTGAAGTTAACCCAAAACTCATACTTAACATATTTTTTGTCAATTTCCAAAATTTTCATTCTTTCCAAAAATGACTCTTTCTAATTGTAGCTATTTCTAGTTGCGGGATGCTACAAAGTAAAATTTTGTTCTTTTATTCGTCACGATATTCTAAGGTCATTGGTGCTAGTTGAAATTTTGAGGCGTTTTTGTATTGTTTATGTATTTTTCTTGATTTTTCGGCCATTTTGGTGCATTTACGTAATATTCGGCTATTTTTGGATAGTTACGAAAAGAAAAAAGTTATTTTGGCCATTTTTTGGCATTTACATAATATTCAGCCATTTCTGGACAGTTACAAAAAGAAGTAAAGTGTTGTTCTTTTATTCGTCACAATATTCTAATGTCATTGGTGCAAGTCAAAAAAAATTGAGCCGTTTTTTGTATTGTTTATGTATTTTTCTTGATATTTCGGCCATTTTGGGGTATTTACGTAATATTCGTCCATTTTCAGACAGTTACAGAAAGAAGAAAAGTTTTGTTCTTTTATTCATCACGATATTTAAAGGTCATTGGTGCAAGTCAATAATTTTTTGAGGCATTTTTTGTATTGTTTATCTATTTTTCTTTGATTTTTCGGCCATTTTGGGGACTTAACGTAATATTCGGCCATTTTCATACAATTACGAACATAAGTAAAGTTTTGTTCTTTTATTCGTTATGATATTCTAATGTCATTGGTGTAAGTCGTAATTTTTTTGGCGTTTTTTGTATTTTTTGTGTATTTTTTCTTGAATTTTCAGTCATTTTGGGACCTTTACATAATAATCAGACATTTTCGGACAGTTACAAAAAGAAAAAAAGTTTTGTTCTTTTATTTGTCAAGATATTCTAAGGTCATTGGTGTTTGTCGGGAAAAAAATGAGGCGTTTTTTCAATTGTTTATGTATTTTTCTTGATTTTTCAGACATTTTAAGGCATTTACGTAATATTCGGCCATTTTCGGACAGTTACAAGAAGAAGTAAGGTTCTCTTCTTTATTCGTCACGTTATTCTAAGGTAATTGGTGCAAGTCAAAAAAAATTTGACTCGTATTTTCTATTGTTTATGTATTTTTCTTGATTTTTTTTATCCATTTTAGGGCATTTACTTAATATTCGACCATTTTCGAACAGTTACGAAAAGAAGTAAAGTTTGTTCTTTTATTCGTCACGATATTTTAAGGTAATTGGTGCAAGTCAAAAAAAATTCGAGGCATTTTTTGTATTGTTTATTTATTTTTCTTGATTATTCGGCCATTTTGAGGCATTTATGTAATATTTGGCCATTTTCGGACAGTTACAAAAAGAAGTAAAGTTTTGTACTTTTATTCGTCACGATATTTTAAGGTCATTGGTGCAAGTCAAAATTATTTTGAGGCATTTTTTGTATTGTTTATGTATTTTTCTTGATTTTTCAGCCATTTTGGGGCATTTACTTAATATTCGGCTATTTTCGAATATTTACGAAAAGAAGTAAAATTTTGACCTTTTATTCATCACGATATTCTAAGGTCACTGGTGCAAGTAGAAAAAAATTGAGGCGTATTTTGCATTGTTTATGTATCATTCTTGATTTTTTGGTCATTTTGGGCATTTATGTAATATTCGGCCATTTTCGGATGGTTACGAAAAGAAGTAAAGTTTTTTCTTTTATTTGTCTTGAAATTCTAAGGTCATTGGTGCAAGTCGAATTTTTTTTGAGGAATTTTTTCATTGTCTAAGTATTTTTCTTGATTTTCGGACAATATGTGGCATATACGTAATATTCGGCCATTTTCGGACAGTTACGAAAGAAGTAAACTTTTGTTCTTTTATTTGTCATGATATTCTAAGGTTATTGGTGCAAATTGAAACTTTTTTTAGGCGTTTTTTGCAATGTTTATGTATTTTTCTTGATTTTTTTACTATGTTGGACATTTACGTAATATTCGGCCATTTTCGGACAGTTACGTAAAGAAGAAAACTTTTGTTCTTTTATTCGTCAAAATATTCTATGGTCATTGGTGCAAGTCGAAATTTTTTTGAGGCATTTTTTGTGTTGTTTTTGTATTTTTCTTGATTATTTGATATTTTGGGGCATTTACGTAATATTTGGCCATTGTCGGACAGTTACGAAAAGAAGTAACGTTTCATTATTTTATTCGTCACGATATTCTAAGGTCATTGGTTTACGTCAAAATTTTTGTCAGGCATTTTTTGTACTGTTTATCTATTTTTCTTGATTTTTTAGCCATTTTGGGAACTTAACGTAATATTCGACCATTTTCGAACAGTTACGAAAAGAAGTAAAGTTTTGTTCTTTTATTCGTCACGATATGCTAAGGTCATTGGTGTAAGCCAAAAAAAAATTGAGGCATTTTTTGTATTTTTATTTTATGTATTTTTCTTGATTTTTCGGTCATTTTGGGGACTTTACGCAATAATTGGACATTTTCTGACAATTAGAAAAAGAAGTAAAGTTCTGTTCTTTTATTCGTCACGATATTTTAAGGTCATTGGTGCAAATCAAAAAATTTAGAGGCATTTTTTCTATTGTTTATGTATTTTCTTGATTTTTCATCTATTTTGGGGAATTTACGTAATATTCGACCATTTTCGAACAGTCTCGAAAAGAAGTAAAATTTTGTTGTTTTATTCGTCACGATATTTTAAGGTCATTGGTGCAAGTCAAAAAAATATGGGGGTATTTAAGGAATATTCGGCCATTTTTTGGAAAATTATGAAAAGAAGTAAAGTTTTGTTCATTTATTCATCACGATATTCTAAAGCTATTGGTGCAAGTCAAAACAAATTTGAGGCATTTTTTGTATCATTTATATATTTTTCTTGAATTTTCGGCCATTTTGGGCATTTATGTAATATTCAAACATTATCGGACAGATACGAAAAAGAGTAACTTTTGTTCTTTTATTCTTCACGATATGCTAAGGTCATTGGTGTAAGTCGAAATTTTTTGTGGTGTTTTTTGTATTGTTTTTGTATTTTTTTTATTTTTCGGCCATTTTGGGGCATTTACGTAATATTTGGCCATTTTTGAACAGTTACGAAAAGAAGTTAAGTTTTGTTCTTTTATTAGTCACACTATTCTAAGGTCATTGGTGCAAGTCGAAAAAATTTTGAGGCATTTTTTGTATTGTTTATGTATTTTATTTGATTTTTCGGTCATTTTGGGGGCATTTACGGAATATTCGGTCATTTTTTTGAAATTTACAAAAAGAAGTAAAGTTTTGTTCTTTTATTCGTCATGATATTCTAAGGTCATTGGTGAAAGTTGAAATTTTTTTGAGGCGGTTTTTGTATTGTTTATGTATTTTTTTTTTGATTTTTCGGCCATTCTATGGAATTTACGTAATATTCCGCTATTTTCGATCAGTTACGAAAAGAAGTAAAGTTTTTTTTTTATTCGTCACGATATTCTAATGTCATTGGTGCAAATAAAAAAAATTGAGGCATTTTTTGTATTGTTTATGTATTTTTCTTGATTTTTCGGCCATTTTGGGGCATTTACGTATATTCGGCCATTTTCACACAGTTACGAAAAGAAGTAAAGTTTTGTTCTTTTATTCATCACAATATTTTAAGGTCATTGGTGAATGTCAAAAAAGAAATTTGGAATTTTTTGTATTGTTTTGTATATTTCTTGATTTTTCGGTCATTTTGGGGAATTTACGTAATATTCGATCATTTTTAAAAGTTAGGAAATGATGTAAAGTTTAGTTCTTTTATTCATCACAATATTCTAAGGTTATTGGTGCAAGTCAAAAAAAAATTGAGACATTTTTTGTATTTTTCATGTATTATTCTTGATTTTTCGGCCATTTTGGGGCATCTACGTAATATTCGGTCATTTTTAAAAGTCACAAAAAGATGTAAAGCTTAGTTCTTTTATTCATCATGATATTCTAAGGTTATTGATGCAGGTCAAAAAAAATTTGAGGCATTTTTTGTATTCTTTATGTATTTTTCTTGATTTTTCGACCATTTTGGGGATTTTACGTAATATTCGGTCATTTTCGAACACATACGAAAAGAAGTAAAGTTTAGTTCTTCTATTCGTTAAGATATTCTAAGGTCATTGGTGCAAGTCAAATATTTGAGGCGTTTTTTATATTGTTTATGTATTTTTCTTGATTTTTCGGCCATTTGGGCATTTTCGTAATATTCGTTCGGATAGTTACAAAAAGAAGCAAAGTTTTGTTCTTTTATTTGTCACGATATTCTAACATCATTGGTGCCATTCGTAGTTTTTTTGAGTTGTTTTTGGTATTATTTATGTATTTTTCTTGATTTTTCGGCCTTCGTGGGGCATTTACGTAATATTCGGCCATTTTTGAACAATTATGAAAAGAAGTTAAGTTTTGTTCTTTTATTAGTCACGATATTCTAAGGTTATTGGTGCAAGTCGAAATTTTTTTAAGGCGCTTTTTTAATTGTTTATGTATTTTTCTTCATTTTTCGGTCATTTTGGGGGTATTTACGGAATATTCGGCCATTTTTTGGAAACTTACGAAAAGAAGTAAAGTTTTGTTCTTTTATTCGTCACGATATTCTAAGGTCATTGGTGCAAGTCAAAATGTTTTTGAGGAGTTTTTTGTATTGTTTATGTATTTTTCTTGATTTGTCGGGTATTTTTGGGTATTTTCATATTATTCGCCCATTTTCAGACAGTTATGAGAAGTAAAGTTTTGTTCTTTTATTCGCCACGATATTCTTAGGTCATTGGTGGAAGTCAAAATAATTTTGTGATGTTTTTGGTATTGTTTATGTATTTTTCGGCCAATTTGGGGAATTTACGTAATATTCAACCATTTTCGTACAGTTACGAAAAGAAGTAATGTTTTGTTCAGTTACTCGTCACGATATTCTAAGGTCATTGGTGCAAGTCGAAATACTTTTGAGGCTTTTTTTGTATTGTTTATGTATTTTTCTTGATTTTTCGGTCATTTCAGGGCATTTACGTAATATTTGGCCATTTTTCAATAATTAAGAAAAAAACTGAAGTTTTGTTCTGTTACTAGTCATGATATTCTAAGGTGATTGGTGCAAGTCGAAATTTGTTTTGAGGCGTTTTTTGTATTGTTATGTATTTTTCTTGATTTTTCGGCCATTTTAGGGCATTTTCGTAATATTCGGCCAGTTTCATACAGTTACGAAAAGAAGTAAAGTCATGCTCTTTTATTCCTTTCGATATTCTAAGGCCATTGTTATAAGTCAAAAAAAGTTTGAGGCATTTTTTGTATTGTTTATGTCTTTTTCTTCCATTTTAGGGCATTTACGTAATATTCGGCCATTTTCAAACAGTTACAAAAATAAGTAAAGTTTTGTTCTTTTATTCGTCATGATATTCAAAGGTCATTGGTGAAAGTCGAAATTTTTTTGAGACGTTTTTGTATTGTTTATGTATTTTTCTTGATTTTTCGACCATTCTGGGCATTTACGTAATATTCGGCCATTTTTGGTCAGTTATGAAAAGAAGTAAAGTTTTGTGTTTTTATTCGTCAAGATATTCTAATGTCATTGGTGCAAGTCAAAAAAGTTTTGAGGCGTTTTTTGTATTGATTATTTATTATTCTTGATTTTTCGTTCATTTTGGAGCATTTACATAAAATTTGCCTATTTTCACACAGTTACGAAAAAAAGTAAAGTTTTGTTCTTTTATTCGTCATGATATTCTAAGGTCATTGGTGCAAGTCAAAAAAAATTGTGGCGTTTTTTGTATTGTTATTGTATTCTTGATTTTTCGGCCATTTTGAGGAATTTACGTAATAGTCGGCCATTTTCTAATAGTTACGAAAAGAAGTATAGTTTTATTCTTTTATTCGTCACGATATTCTAAGGTCATTGGTGCAAGTCGAATTCTTTTGAGGCGTTTTTTGTATTGTTTATCTATTTTTTTATTTTTTGGCCACTTTGGGGCATCTACATAATATTCGATCATTTTCAAAAAGTTACGAAAAGTTGTAAAGTTTTGTTCTTTTATTCATCATGATATTCTAAGGTTATTGGTGTAAGTCAAAAAAATTTTGAGGTATTTTTTGTATTATCTATTTATTTTTCTTGATTTTTCGGCCATTTTTGGGCATTTACGTAATATTCGTTTGGATAGGGACGAAAAGAAGCAAAGTTTTTTTTTATTCGTCACAATATTCTGACATCATTGGTACAAGTCAAATTTTTTCTGAGGCATTTTTTGTATTATTTATTTAATTTTCCTGAATTTTTGGCCATTTTGGGGCATTTATGTAATATTCGGTCATTTTCGGACAGTTACGAAAAGAACTAAAGTTTTGTTCTTTTATTCGTCACGATATCCTAAGGTCATTGGTGCAAGTCAAAAAAAAATTGAGGCATTTTTGTATTTTTTTTATTTTTCAGCCATTTTGGGGCATTTACGTAAATTTTTCCAGTTTTGAACTGTTACGAAAAGAAGTTTAGTTTTTTTCTTTTATTAGTTACGATATTCTAAGGTCATTGGTGCAAGTCAAAAAAAATTTGTAGCGTTTTTTTTCTTGTTTATGCATTTTTCTTGATTTTTCGGTCATTTTAAGGGCATTTACGGAATATTCGGTCATTTTTGGAAAATTACGGAAAGAAGTAAAGTTTTGTTCTTTTATTCGCCACGATATTCTAAGGTCATTGGTGCAAGTCAAAAAAAAATTGAGGTGTTTTTTGTATTGTTTATGTATTTTTCTTGATTTTTCGGGTATTTTTGGGCATTTTCGTATTATTCGGCCATTTTCGTACAATTATGAAAAGTAAAGTTTTGTTCTTTTATTCACCACGATATTCTTAGGTCATTGGTGCAAGTGAAATTTATTTTGAGGCTTTTTTTGTATTGTTTATGTATTTTTCTTGATTTTTCGACCATTTTAGTGCATTTACGTAATATTCGGTCATTTTTGAATAGTTAAGAAAAGAAGTAAAGTTTTGTTCTTTTATTTGTCACGATATTCTCAGGTCATTGGTGCAAGTTAAAAAAAAAATTGAGGCATTTTTCGGTCATTTGGGGGAATTTACGTAATATTTGGCTATTTTCGGACAGTTATGAAAACTAGTAAAGTTTTGTTCTTTTATTCGTCACGATATTCTAAGGTCATTGTTCCAAGTCGAAATTTTTTGAGGTGTTTTTTGTATTGTTTATGTATTTTTCTTGGAGGGAATGTGTCATTACCCCATTCAACTATAACATTTTTTTTAAAAAGACATTAAAACTTTGCAAAGGTCCTAATACCCTCTTGAATATTTTAAAAGTGGTAAAAGTATCTCACATATACAAAAGAGAGTGCATACACGCATTAGTTATCACCTACCACGTGTCATCACTTTTTATTTTTTATTTTTATTTTCACATATGTTATTTCTAATCTATTTTTTAAACAAAAAAAATTCTTTTTTCTTCTTCTTCAATTGTTCAGGTATGTTGGATTACACAGTACTGTTGCAACTCAGAATTGTTTTTGCTCCTCTTCGCCGCCGCCGACAATTCTACTGCCACCATTGCTATAATACCATCTCAACCATTTTCTACCACATAATCAAAATTAAAATTGGAAAATAATTTTTTTTTATCAAATCAATGGCTAAGCAACACCATAGGACCAAAATGCCTTTGATTTTTGTTCAAAATCAAGAGATATTACATCTACAAAGACTAAAACGCTTTGACTCATGTGGGGTATTTTCTACATAGTCTGAACATTACCTCCGATGGTTTTTGCGATTCTCCCTCCGATGTCGCCATTGTCGTTAATCTCTCCGATGCTTCTCTCACCGGCTATTTCCGATCTTCCTCAACCTCACTCCGCTTTCAAATCTTTCTCGTTTCAATAATCTTCTCATTTATTCCAATCCCCCTCAACGAAATAGAAGTTTGAACCTCAATATTCGGGCTAAAAGAAGATAAAAGGACAAGAAAAATTGAAAAATACAATAAAATATATAGAATATAAAGAAAATAATATTTTAATTAAATAAATGTTGAAATGAACAAAATAATTTTTTTTCTTAGGTCACTCACTAGTGGCGAATGAAATACACTCTATGGGCCACGCAGGATTATGAGGGGTGATAAATCCATTTTGAACAAGAATAAGGGGGTACTAGAACCTTTGCAAAGTTCTAGTGTCTTTTAAAAAAAAGTGTTATAGTCAAGGGGATAATGATGTATATTCTTGATTTTTCGGTCATTTACGTAATATTCGGTCATTTTCGGATAGTTACGAAAAGAAGCAAAGTTTTGTTATTTTATTCATCACGATATACTAATGTCATTGGTGCAAGTTGATACATAAATCATACAAAAAATGCCTGAAAATAATTTCGACTTGCATCAATGACCTTAGAATATCGTAACGAACAAAAGAACAAAACTTTACTTTTTTATCGTAACTGTTCGAAAATGGCTGATCATAACGTAAATGTCCAAAATGCCTGAAAATCAAGAAAAATACAAAAACAATACCAAAAACGCCTTAAAAAAATTTCAACTTGTACTAATGACCTTAGAATATCATGACGAATAAAAGAACAAAACTTTACTTCTTTTCATAACTGTAGGAAAATGACCGAATATTACCTAAATGCCCCAAAATCACTGATAATCAAGAAAAATACATAAATAATAGAAACAACGCCTCAAAAAATTGAAATATTACGTAAATAACCCAAATTGGCCGAAAAATCAAGAAAAATACATAAACAGTATAAAAAATGCCTCAATTTTTTTTTGACATGCACCAATGACCTTAGAATATCGTGCTGAATAAAAGAACAAAACTTTGCTTCTTTTTGTAACTGTCCAAAATGGCCGAATATTACGTAAATTCCCAAAAATGATCGAAAAATCAAGAAAAATACATAAACAATACAAAAAACTCCTCAATTTTTTTTGAATTGCACCAATGACCATAGAAGATCGTTACGAATAAACTAACAAATCTTTACTTCCTTTCGTAAGTGTCTGAAAATGGCCGAATATTATGTAAACGCCCAAAAATGGGCAAAAAATCAAGAAAAATACATAAACAATACAAAAAATGCCTCAAAATT